>NC_054705.1:11437705-11467705 GCF_016097555.1 Gigantopelta aegis
CTGGATTAAAAATTCCATGCCTCGACTGGGCTCCGAACCCAGTACCTACCAGCCTGTAGACCGATGGCCTAACCACGATGCCACCAAGGCCGGTCATTTATTTATCATTGGCTACTGGGTATCAGACATGTGGTAATTATGATATATAGTCAAGTGGCACGTGGATTAAAGAGGCGTTCACATCACGCAATTAGTCGCACTGACTTGTCTGAACTGAACTGAATGAACTGAAATTTATTTACACTCAGGCCGTAGTCTACGGCATATGAGGATGTATATATATTACAGAAAGATGGTCAGTAACGCTTTCTTTCATTCTTGAAAAACAAACATGTAAATATATAATGAAACTCATCTCCGATATCGTAATTATTACACAATGGACATATTCTATTTTGTAGTGGTACATTTTTCCACCTGCCCGTTTCAATTGGAAGATTTTGGTTTGATAATCTGAAGCGTAATAATGGACTCCAATGTTTTCTCTCTATAACTGTAATGTATGTCTCAAATTCAACAGTATTTTTAAATAATTTATAATTTGAAGCTTTGGATGAGTTATCAATATAAGTATGTAAGTATTGATCCGTAAGTGTTGTATTAATATACGTTTTCAACATGGAAGCACTAGTAATATCATTGCATTGTGATAACCATATATATGTACAACCAATATCATCTAAAACAGATTTAACATACATAATCCATTTGTGATTATAAACGTTATTATTAACATCATTCAGTAATAATGTGTACACCAATAATGACAACTTGGACTGTTTTCCAGTAATTAGTCGATACCAGAAAATGATCATTCTTATTTTTGCGGTAATATATACCGGGTAACGTCCAAGTTCTCCATATAATATATACAATGACGTGTCGCATGCGATCGAACCGTACCGTGAGAACACCCGATAAATCGCATGCGACACGTCATTACGATTAATCGCATATTGAGAAGGCCGCTTCAGATCGTTAAACGGATTACAAATAAAATGTTACGCGATTTCGAATGTTCAATAGTATTTTCGTTTCAGAAAACAATATAATTAATCAAAATAGCACAATTTGTTCATCTAATTTATTCTGGAAAGATGTTATCACTAATTACGCAATACTCCAGAAGAATGAATTTGAAAATGATACACGATTTTACAAAGACCTAAAATATTTTTTAATTTAGCTATGCCAACAATTATATCTAAAACACCTTTTATTACAAAGCTAGTCTTTAAACTTTCAATTTATTTCAATTTTAATTTACATATGCCAATAATTATATCTAAAACATTAATGAAACCAATGAATGGATGGATAGATGGATGGATGGATGGACGTATGTACAGATGGACGAATGGATGAATGATTGAACGAATGAATAAATGAATGTATGAAAGAATGAATGAGTGAGTGAGTGAATGAGTGAGTCAGTGAGTCAGTGAGTCAGTGAATGAATGAATGAATTAATTAATTAATATTCAACAAGATCATACTATGAGCAAAAACATCGGCTATCGGAAACAATGGATGGATGGATGGATGGATGGATGGATGGATGGATGAATGGGTGGATGGATGGATGGATGGATGGATGAACAAATGGATGGATGGATGGATGGATGGATGGATGAATGAATGAATGGATGGATGGATGGATGGATGGATGGATGGATGGATGGATGGATGGATGGATGGACGAATGGATTGATGGATGGATGGATGGATGGATGGATGGATGGGATGGATGGATGGATGGATGGATGGATGGATGGATGGATGGATGGATGGATGGATGGATGGACAAATGGATTGATGGATGAATGGATTGATGGATGGATGGATGGACAAATGGATGGATGGATGAATGAATGAATGGATGGACGGATGGATGGATGGACAAATGGATTGACGGATGAATGAATGGATGGATGGATGGATGGATGGATGGATGGATGGATGGATGGACAAATGGATTGATGGATGGACAAATGGATGGATGGATGAATGAATGAATGAATGAACGAACGAACGAACGAACGAACGAATGAATGAATGGCGAATGGAGATCATAGTATAAGCAAAAACATCGGTTATCCGGTATCAAACAATGATAAATAAAAAACAAAATGAATGAAAAACAAAATGTCTAATAAAAGAAAAAATGCTACAGACGACAATGTCATTGATTGCCACTGCTGGGCTCGAGGTGTGGTCAACCAGCGAAAGAAAAAAAAAATTATTAATTAATTATTATTATTATTATTATTATTATTTTAATGCGCTCATATCTACCACCTTAACCCACCCGAGTCTGCCCCTGACAAAAAAAGACTAAAAAGAAAAACAAGACAATACATTTAGGTACTACTCACAGAAGTAACTTCCTGCATCTTGATCTCTTAGCTTGCGACAGTAATAGCAGTTCTGAAGATATGTTTTCTCCAACTGGCGACTTCTGGTGATAGCGACAGACCTGGAACCAGTGGGCGTTGTCAAGACTAGGGGCGTGTGACGTCGACAACAGGAAGATGGCGGTCTAGACTGTACAGTATTGGCTCAGTCGGTGGAGCTCTAGACTGAGGTGCTTACGTCGAAGGATCAAACCACGTCAGGGGACCAATTCACTGATTGCTTTTGCCTATACCTGAGGTGCTAATGTCGAAGGATCGAATCACGTTAGCGGACCAATTCACTAATTGCCTTTCCCTATACCTGAGGTGCTAATGTCGAAGGATCGAATCACCTCAGTGGCCTCATACTCTGATCGGGGTTTTTTCCGCCCCAACCAGTGCCACCACTACAAATACATTAAAGGTCGTGGTATGTTCTGTCCTATCGAGCCTGTGAGAAAGTGCATATAAAAGATCCCTTGCTGCAAATGGAACAATGCAGCGGGTTTTCTGTGAGGCTGCGTGTCATAAATAACGAAATAATTAACATCCAATAGCCGATGATTAATAAATCAATGTGCCCTAGTCGTGTAGTTAAGCAACAACAAACCAGTTTTTGTGTATTGTTGGAAACGTGTGGTTTTTTCCTACAGATCTATCGGTGCGAATCCGAAAAGCATGTCCAGGAAAAGCGTGCTTGCTCCGCTCAAACCGTTGGTTAATGTATAGCACGCGATTGATCGTAAGCATCCATTTATTTTCTTTCTGTCTTAAATTATGTTCGTGCTTATATTCAATTCAGGTTCAATCACGCTGTCCTGGGCACACACCTCATCTATCTGGGCTGTCTGTTCAGGTTGGTGGGTTAGTTGTTAGTGGTTAGTGAGAGAGAAGAGGTGTAGAGGTGTAGTGGTCTTACACCTACCCATTGAGTCGTTAAAACTCGCTCTGGGTGGGAGCCGGTGCAAGGCTGCGAACCCTGTACCTACCAGCCTTGTGTCCGATGGTTTAACCACGACAACGCCGAGGACGAGCATCCATTAATATTCACCCACCAATTAGTCAAGTTATGTATCTGTCCACCCACAACCGAAAACTCCCCACTCGAACATTAACGTGTCTGTAGCCAAATAAGGTTCAAACCCGCCCTTCTGAGAACAGGTGTGGGGGGGGGGGGGGGGGGGGCGGGACGTAACACAATGGTAAAGGACTTGCCTGATACACGGTCGGTGTGGGATCGAAACCCTTTCGAAAATTCAGTACTGCAGAAATCCAATATGGCTGGAACGAGACATAGCCCAATGGGCCCACCGACGAGGATCGATCCTAAACCGTCCAGGAAGACACAGACCTCGATTGGCACATTTGTTCATAAGAAGGAAGGAAATGTTTTATTTAACAACACACTCAACACATTTTATTTACGGATATATGGCGTCAGACATATGGTTAAGGGCCACACAGATATTGAGAGAGGAAACCCGCTTTCGCCAATTCATGGGCTACTGTTTCTGATTAGCAGCAAGGGATCTTTTATATGCACCATCCAACAGACAGGATAACACATACCACGGCCTTTGTTACACCAGTTGTGGAGCACTGGCTTGAACGAAAAATAGTCCATAGTGGTATTATTTGTCTTGTTTTGTTTACATGATTTGTATAGTTTACATATATTTATATGAAAGTTTACTTAAAATCTAATAATTATGTCATGTCTTGATGCTGTCCGCGACTCATGTTTTGTCCTCAGCATGAGTTGTCTGTCATGTACATGAGGGACTGGAATAATAAAAAAAAAAAATTTAAATAGCTCAATGGGCCCACCAACGGGGATTGATCCTAGACCGACCGCGCATCAAGCGAACGCTTTACTATTGGGCTACTTCCCGCCCCTCAATTGCTAAGAAGTCATTAATTCATTACTAATGCATATTCATGAGCAATCATGCAAATAATATTGTTATTTTTATACATAAGTTACGCACTTCCTGAATTACCGGGCTCAGTGATGCAGTGGTTAAGCCATTGGACATGAGGCTGGTAGGTACAGGGTTCGCACCCTGGTACCGGATCCCACTCAAAGCGAGTTTTAACGACTCAGTGGGTAGGTGTAAGGCCACTACGCCGACCTCTCTTTCACTACTCGCTTGAAGTGCTTGCGTCGCAGGATCGAACCACCTCGGTGGATCCATTCAAATGACTGGGGTTTTCTTATTGCAACCAATGTACCAAAGCTGGTCAGAGACCGTGGTATGTACTGTACTGTCTGTGGGAAAGTGCATATAACAGATCCTTTGCTGCATTAGGGAAAATGTATCGGGATTCCTCTGATGACTACGAGTCATTACCAAATGTTTGACATCCAGTAGCCGATGATTAGTTAATCAATGTGCTCTAGTGGTGTCGTTAAACAAAACAAACTTCTCTCTCACTAATCACTAACCGTTAGCCCATTGCCCTGGACAGATAGCCCAGATTGCTGACGTGTGTCCAGGACACGTGCTTGAACCGTAATTGGGTATAATCAGGAAACTAAAATACCAATAACAGGGTTGAAAATTAGCAGTTGCCCGGTCGCCCGTGGCGAACTTTATTGGCTAAGGGCGACTAAGGTAGTCCGTTGGGCGACCATCGATTTTAGGGTCTGGTGAGCATGGTACTAGTTAAAAAAGACAACAACACTGATACTGAATCGAATGTGACAAAACACACCGCGTCTATGTTGGCGCGAACTACAGATCTGGCAGCAGAAGAAATAGAACATAATGAATACAGATAAAATTCATATAAAAACATATTAATCTATTTATTAAACCCATACCGTCTCAAATAACACTTTATTGGGGGTAAAGTGCAGTGTAAATTAAAACAAACATTCTTTACAAATTACCATCAAACTGCATAGGTTAACTCTTCTTTTTTTTTGTGATACAAGTTTTAAGACAATTGATGGGACATCCAAGGTAATCTGAATGACACAACTGTAATACATGATTAGGGTCGTATCTCTGCACAAAGCAGTCGAATGGGTATTTGGCAAAATAGTGGATAATTCCATGGATCTCTATCAAGGAGCAAATCATTTGCTGGGAATTTCACCCCTTTTGTATCACAACAAAGTTTATTTCATCCCTCTTGCTTCGCCACAAAGAGGACTGCCACTCCCAGACTAGTTTACTAAAGCACGCGCAGTTCTACATTTAGTCTGTTTCTACTGCATTATCGTTTACCCTGTATTGAAAATGGGATTTAATATGTTTAATTTAATGGTGCTTTTTAAAGAAATGTTTATTTTTACTGGATTTTTTTTTTTTTTTTAAATTTGTTTTTAATATTTGAGATGGTGTGGGTTTAAAATTTAATAACATTTTTTATATAAATTTTTAGTTTATTCATTATGAAGTTAACGCAAACGGTTATTATTCAACAAAAGAACACTATAGTTTTAATTTTACCTGTGCAGTTAAATTCCAGTGTGATAATTGGAGGGCTAGTTGAATTTGAGAAGGGCCAGTAAGATTTTTTTCAACTGGCCCTGCTGGCGACCTTGGTTTTCATGTTAATTTTCAACTCTACAATGATAACGTCTTGTACACGTGTTATTCACTATGGTTTCGCCAGGCAGATCCAGGTGTGATTTAATTAATTAATTAATTAATTAATTAATTAATTAATTATTAATTAACTAATGAACTACAGAAACATCATTATTATAATTATGTGGTAAAGCTGAAGAAAGGCAACCCGTTGATCAAAAATGAAAAACATAATTATCTGCAAAATCGATTGTGGCGACTTCCTTTTGTTTGTATGTAGAGAATAACTAACTAACTCACTACGAGGAGTCGTGGATTTGTTGTCCCGAGTGAATTGTTCTCTCTATTTCCAATTTTAATATACACATGTATTTTATGACTAAAAGCTCATAAAGAATGCACGCGTTGCGTAAGCGCGATTTGGCTAAAAAAAATCGAAATACATTAAAGGGACATTCCTGAGTTTGCTGCAATGTTTAAGATGATATCGACTAACAGAGACTTTTTAACGATTGTAATTAAATATCAAATATATTTTCCTGCATAAATTATTAGTGGCTGTATATTAAACATGCTTCTGATCGTTCTAATATTTGTACAGGGTTAAATTTCGTTTTATTTCCTAAAATATATTAGGTTTGGGCTTCTTACAAATATTAAGACGACCAGAAACACATTGAATATACAGACACTGATATTCTAAACAAGAAAATATATTTAATATGAAAGTTTAATCGAGGAAATATCTTATTAGTCAAAAACATCTTACAATGCAGCAAACTCAGGAATGTCCCTTTAAACAGCAGAATATCCAGTAATCTGCATTACGTACTGCATTACGTGTGACCAGTCATCGGGAATCAGATACCCACACCTTTCAGTCACGGAGGGTTTCTGTGTCGATGAGTTTTCACGAAGGAAGCCAATACCCACAACCGCCAAGCGACACAACAAGTATTAAATGTCGTGGGTTTTCACGAAGAAAGCCAATACCCACAACCGCCAAGCAACACAACAAGTATTAAATGTCGTGGGTTTTCACGAAGAAAGCCAATACCCACAACCGCCAAGCGACACAACAAGTATTAAATGTCGTGGGTTTTCACGAAGAAAGTCAATACCCACAACCGCCAAGCGACACAACAAGTATTAAATGTCGTGGGTTTTCACGAAGAAAGCCAAAACCCACAACCGCCAAGCGACACAACAAGTATTAAATGTCGTGGGTTTTCACGAAGAAAGCCAAAACCCACAACCGCCAAGCGACACAACAAGTATTAAATGTCGTGGGTTTTCACGAAGAAAGCCAAAACCCACAACCGCCAAGCGACACAAAATGTATTAAATGTCGAGTCATGCGTGTGAACAGATCAAGAGATATACTTTTATTATATACCTACCAATGAAATATATAGATCTACAGAAACCATGGAAGTGATATCCGGTGAAAAGTCATATTTCCACTGTATTTTAGCTACAGTGAAAATATAGAAATATACTATTTTGTAACAGTTCATGATTAAATTATCTCCCTTTGTGTCGTTTCTTCGTATTTAATTTAAACAACTGTACCAATAAAAAAGTGATATGAAGTGCAACTACGATAATATATCTAAAACGAATTAAAAACTAAGCTAAATAATGATGACACAATGTCTTGTCATTGAATGTAAGTTAAAATTTAACGGCGTTCGATTCGTTTTGTTGTTGTTTTGGGGTTTTTTTGGGGGGGTGTTGTTGTTTTTTGGGGGATTGGAGGATCACTTTGTCGGGCGCAGCAGTATTATTAAATAAATGTTTATTTAATAATTAAATAAATATTTTTTTATTCAAATTTCTTTTAAAAAGTCTATGGTCAAGTAAATTTTCAGGAAATGTTCCATTCGAAGAAATATATCATGGCGTTACGTGTTTTCGATAGGATAAGCGAAAGATATTAACAAAAAGTGAAAGATATTGTCAAAAATTACGGAAGATGTATATAATAAATAGACCATTTCACGATGTTTTTTCGAATATGATTTTTATGTCAACTCGTGATGTGTAAAAACCATATTTTCACGAATTGCTTCGCTCGTTGACATAAAAATCGTATTCGAAAAAAAAACCATGAAATAGCCTCTATTTTTTCCTCACAGACATCGACGTAATACAGTTCACCAAAGGGCTCAGTGCCAATAAATACTTATCTGTATTATACATAGAGGATAATAAACGAGTTACCAATTATTATCAAATTATTTCACGAGGGACATAAATTTAATAATAACTGGTACCGAGTTTGTTATTCTATTTATTACCCCAGCTATTGGGTTTTCTTAAAAGCCTTTATTTTCGACATAGCCTACATCGGCTACACGTCCATGTATATAGAAACGACGTAAACTACTATACTGTTCTGGGTATTGTTTTAACTTTGTATTTTATTCACGGTTCACAGATAATCCAAAAACCAAAGTTCTATATATTCTGCAAAAAAAAGTCTATAATGAAATGCATTAAACTATTATTTCATTACAATTTTAACACTGAAACCAGAAAGACGTCAACGCAAACGCTTTAAACTACGTGACGTCATTGTGTGTGCTTTGCAAAATAGTGATGACGTCATATTTAGTACCGACAAGGTGATTGGTTTGTTGGCGTAAAATCGTCCAATAGTAGTGTACGTTAAACCAATGCATTGAGAAATTATGATTTTTGTTTTCCCCGTTACGAGTGCCTGCTGGAGTAATAATATTAATTAGCTGCAGTTGATAAATGGATGATTAATTAGTTGGTAGCATTGCAGTTTTAACAGAAAACAGAAATCATGTGGTACGCCATTTTCACCGTGATCGGAGGACACGACGTCGTCACAATATCGGTTACAACAAGTTTCCACTCACTTGAAAAACGGGCGGGGCGTTAGCCTAGTGGTAAAGCGTCCCCTTGATGCACGGTTGGTCTAGGATCGATCCCCGTCGGTGGAACCATCTTTTATTTCTCGTTCCAGCCAGTGCACCACGACTGGTATATCAAAGGCCGTGATGTGCGCTATTCTGTCTGTGAGATGGTGCACATAAAAGATCCTTTGCTAGACTGTATGTTATAATTATCGAATGTTCGACATCCAATAGCTGATGGTTAATAAATCAATGTATTCTAGTTATTTTATTCTAGACATTTTAACGATTGTAATTTTATATCAAATATATTTTTCTGCATAAAATATTAGTGGCTGTATATTAAACATGTTTCTTATCGTTCTAATATTTGTACTAGGTTAAATTTCATTTTATTTCCTAAACTATTATTTTGTCGTACGTACGAAATGATTTGAAGACAAAATCCAGATTGGGCTTCTTACAATATTAAGACGACCAGAAACACATTGAATATACAGACACTGATATTCTAAACAAGAAAATATATTTAATATGTAAGTTTAATCGTAGAAATATTTTATTAGTCTGAAACATCTTACAATGCAGCAAACTCAGGAATGTCCCTTTAAGCTTCCCACTGACTGAAATATACATAATATGTCACGTGATATGACCGGTCGTTGTTGAAAATTCAGGTCAAGCTGAAGGTGGATATTTCTTAAAGGTACATTGGTCACCTTCTACTCGCATGAAAGCATCCAGTTAATAACTTCCTCTATCTCTCGCTACCTCTTTTTCCCCTCTCTTCGTTTTTCTTCCTTGCTCCCTCACCTTTATCTCTCTCCCTCTGTCTCGTTCTCCCTCTGTCTCTCCATCTCCTCCTCTCTCTTTCTCTCTTTCTCTCCCATCTCTCTCTCTCTCTCTCTCTCTCTCTCTCTCTCTCTCTCTCTCTCTCTCTCTCTCTCTCTCTCTCTCTCTCTCTCTCTCTCTCTCTCTCTCTGTCTGTCTGTCTGTTTCTCCGTCTGTCTCTCTCTGTTTTTCTATCTATGTGTGTCTCTGTCTCTCAGTCTCTCTCTCTCTCTCTCTCTCTCTCTCTCTCTCTCTCTCTCTCTCTCTCTCTCTCTCTCTCTCTCTCTCTCTCTCTCTCTCTCTCGCCCTCTAACAATATCTCAATCTCTCTCTCTCTCTCTCTCTCTCTCTCTCTCTCTCTCTCTCTCTCTCTCTCTCTCTCTCTCTCTCTCTCTCTCTCTCTCTCTCTCTCTCTTTGTCTGTCTGTCTGTTTCTCCGTCTGTCTCTCTCTGTTTTTCTATCTATGTGTGTCTCTGTCTCTCAGTCTCTCTCTCTCTCTCTCTCTCTCTCTCTCTCTCTCTCTCTCTCTCTCTCTCTCTCTCTCTCTCTCTCTCTCGCCCTCTAACAATATCTCAATCTCTCTCTCTCTCGGTCTCTCTCTCTCTCTCTCTCTCTCTCTCTCTCTCTCTCTCTCTCTCTCTCTCTCTCTCTCTCTCTCTCTCTCTCTCTCTCTCTCCCCCCCCATATATCTCTCTTTTTGTGCGTGGTGAGCTACGCGTGTGGTGTGTATATTATATGCGCGCGTTCATATGTATATGTGTATGTGTGTGCGTGTGCATGTATGCGTGTGTGTGTGTGGTGCATGCATGTGTGTGTATTTTTAATATTATTATTTTGCTCATAAAAACTTTACCAAATCTTTAATAGAATCACAACCACCCCTCCTCATTTTCTTGCAGGTAGATTAAAGGTGAGGTGACACACCTTTTATTGGTGCACTTCCTGGGCTTATATCAGTTTTATTAGTGAACGTTAACATGATCGGCTATAGGAATTGATTTGGTACAATTGAACCTAGATTACTACTACTACTAATAATAATAATACTCGATTAAGTCTCTTCCACCGTGGTAACTTTTTTATTGCCGCTTCGTTGGCCTGTCTGACTTATTTCGCGATTACCCCACCGTCGGTGTGTTAATACAGAAATACCTTTCAGATCGTCATTTACTTAAAGGGACACTCCTGAGTTTGCTGCATTGTAAGATGTTTCCGACTAATAAAATAGTTCTACGATTAAACTTACATATTGAATATATTTTCTTGTTCCGAATATCAGTGTCTGTATATTCAATGTGTTTCTGGTCATCTTAATATTTGTAAGAAGCCCAAACTTTTTTTTGTGTTCAAATAATTTCTTTTTTTAAGACATAAAATTAAATTTAACCTAGTACAAATAGCACAGGTTTATCTTGGTGAACTAGTTAAGTGTGAATTACAATAGCCGCGTTATACATTCATTGGACATGAAAAGAGTAACAGAGTAACGGGTGCCACCCAACTGACGCAACTTCTGACGAGGTGAGTCTTTCATTCCTTATTTTTAACTTATTTCCATGCTTATATCCAATTATATCCACGCTGGCCTGGGCACACACCTCAGCTCTCTGTACTGTCTGTCCAGGACAGTTGGTTGGTTGTTAGTTGGTTAGTGGTTAGTGAGAGAGAGAGAGAGAGAGAGAGGAGAGAGAGAGAGAGAGAGAGAGAGAGAGAGAGAGAGAGAGAGAGAGAGAGGAGGGTGTGGTGGCCTTACACCTACCCATTAAGCCCTTAAGAACTCGGAGTGGGAGCCGGTATCGGGCTGCGAAACCTGTACCTACCAGCCTGTAGTCCGATGGCTTAACCACTGCACCATCGATACTTTAAATGTGTGTTTGTTTTGTTTAACGACACCACTGAAGCACATTGATTAATTAATCATTGGCTATTGGATGTCAAATATTTGGTAATTCTGACTCGTAGTCATCAGTTTGTTTTGTTTAAACGACACCACTAGAGCACAATGATTTATTAATCATTGACTGTTCGATGTCAAACATATGGGCATTTTGACAGTCGTAGAGAGGAAACCCGGTAAATTTTTCCATTAGCAGCAAGGGATCTTTTATATGCACTTTCCCACAGACAGGAAACCACACACCACGGCCTTTAACAAGTTGTGGTGCTCTGGTTGGAACGAGAAAAAGCCCCAATCATTTGAATGGATCCACTGAGGTGGTTCGATCTTGCGACGCAAGCACCCCAGGCGTCTTTAAATGTCTCTTGTTTATCACTTATTCTTTAAGGCATCGGACATAAGGCAGGTAGGTACTGGGTTGGCATCGCGGTACCGACTCCCACCCAGGGCGAGTTTTAGCGACAAAATGTGTAGGTGTAAGACCACTACATCGACTTCTCTCTTACTAACCATTAACAACTAACCACTAACAACTAACCACTAACAACTAACAGCTAACCACTAACCACTAACCCTCTTATCCTGGGACAGACAGTCCAGATTACTTGTAGATGAGATGTGTGTGTGTGTGTCTGTGTGTGTGTGTGTGTTTGTGTGTCTGTGTGTGTGTGTGTGTGTGTGTGTCTGTGTGTGTGTGTGTGTCTGTGTGTGTGTGTGTGTGTGTGTGTGGTTGTGTGTGTCTGTGTGTGTGTGTGTGTGGTGTGTGTGTGTGTGTGGTCTGTGTGTATGTGTGTGTATGTGTGTGTGGTTGTGTGTGTCTGTGTGTGTGTGTGGTTGTGTGTGTCTGTGTGTGTGTGTGTGTGGTGTGTGGTGTGTGTGGTGTGTGTGTGTGTGGTGTGTGTGTGTGGTTGTGTGTGTTTGTGTGTGTGTGTGGTGTATGGTGTGTGTGTGTGGTGTGTGTGTGTGGTTGTATGTGTCTGTGTGTGTGTGTGGTGTATATGTGTGGTTGTGTGTGTCTGTGTGTGTGTGGTGTATGGTGTGTGTGTGTGGTTGTGTGTGTCTGTGTGTGTGTGTGGTAGTGTGTGTGGTTGTGTGTGTGGTAGTGTGTGTGTGTCTGTGTGTATGTGTGTGTGTGTGGTTGTGTGTATATGTGTGTGTGGTTGTGTGTGTCAGTGTGTGTGTGTGTGGTTGGGTGTGTGTGTGTGTCTCTGTGTGTGTGTGTGTGTCTCTGTGTGTGTGTGTGTGTGCGTGTGTGTGTGGTAGTGTGTGTGGTTGTGTGTGTGGTAGTGTGAGTGTATGTCTGTGTGTATGTGTGTGTGTGTGGTTGTGTGTTTGTGTGTATGTGTGTGTGTGTGGTTGTGTGTCTGTGTGTGTGTGTGGTAGCGTGTGTGGTTGTGTATGTGGTTGTGTGTGTGTGTGTGGTTGTGTGTGGTTGTTGTGTGTGTGTGTGTGTTGGTGTGGTTATGTGTGTGTCTGTCTGTGTGTGTGTGTGTGTGTGTGGGTTGTATGTGTATCTGTGTGTGTGTGTGTGTGTGTGGTTGTGTGTGTGTCTGTGTGTGTGTGTGTGTGTGTGTGTGTGTGTGGTTATGTGTGTGTCTGTGTGTGTGTGTGTGTGTGTGGTTGTGTGTGTGTGTCTCTGTGTGTGTATGTGTGTGTGTGTGTCTCTGTGTGTGTGTGTGTGTGTGTGGTTATGTGTCTGTGTATGTGTGGTTGTGTGTACGTATGTGTGTTAGTGTGTATGTATGTGTGTTAGTGTATATGTATGTGTGTACACGTGTGTGTGTGCGAGCGTGTGTGTGTGTGTGTGTGTGTGTGTAGGTGTGAGTGTGTGTGTATGTGTGTGTGTATGTATGTGGTTGTGTGTGTGTGTGTGTCTATGTGTGTGTGCATGTGTATGTGTGTGTGTGTGCGCGCATGTGTCTGCATGTGTGCATGTGTGTGTATGTGTGGTTGTGTGTGTACATGTGCGTGCGTGCGTGCGTGTGTGTGTGTGGGGGGGGTGTGTGTGTGTGTGTGTGGAAATTACAAAACAATTTGTTGTACCGGTACGTAGTACATGTAATGAACAAGGTCATGTGGCTGGTGATTGTGTTGTGTATGTATATTTCTCGTGTTAAGACTGACAAGCCATGGTTTACTCCTGAATGTAGAACAGTGTATAGTAGATATATCGACTCCCTGTATAAATTTAAGTTGGATAAATCCAATGATAACCACAACATTTTAAATGAATGTAAAAGGAATTATAACAAATTGGAATTAAATTTTAAAAGACAATATATGTTGATGGAAGAAAATCAGTTGAATTTTTTTCGCAAACATAACCCAAGGAAATTTTACCAACATGTAAAAAAACAAAAACGAAACTTTAATAATAATATTACGTTAACTGATTTTTTAAAAACCATTTTAAGGAAGTTACTTCAGCTAATTCTGCTCCAGAAATGCCAGTTGATTATGGTGATGGGTAATATTGCAGTAATATTACAGTAAATCTAACATCGGCTATTGGACGTCAAACATATGGTCATTCGGACACCGTTTTTTAGAGGAAACCCACTGTCGCCACATAGGCTATTCTTTTACGACAGGCAGCAAGCGATCTTTTATTTGCGCTTCCCTTTGTTGAACCAGTTATGGATCACTGGTCGGTGCAAGTGGTTTCCACCTACCAATTGAGCCTTGCGGAGCACTCACTCAGGGTTTGGAGTCGGCATTTGGATTAAAAATCCCGTGCCTCGACTGGGATCCGAACCCAGTACCTACCAGCCTGTAGACCGATGGCCTAACCACGACACCACCAAGGCCGGTCATATAATTGGTTTGAAGAAAATGATATTTTAACAGATGTCATTAATTAGGCAAAGGATATTTGATTTAACAAGGCAGAATCTTTTCTACTAGTTGAATATGTCTGCGAAATATTCCACTTTGTACAAATTCTTGGCTGAAAGTTTAAATATGCAGCATTATTTGATTAAATCAATCCCAAGTGTGTGTAGAGTGTGTATTACACATAACTTAGCAAATGAAACTGGCCGATATAGAAATATTAATAGATTTGAGAGTTTGTATGTTATATAACAGTGGAAAAGTTGAAGATATTCATCATTTCGTGTTATGTTGTTCTGCATTTAGTGATAGAAGAAAACTATATATATAAATTAAATATATATATATATATATATATATATATATATATATATATATATAATGCTATTATTGGTTTAGACCTTCTACGTTCAAGTTGCTTAACTGTTCTAATGTAAACATGTTTTGTAATCTGGAAAAATATCTGGTCGAAGCCTTTAAGTACAGAAATCGTGTAATTGGATAATTGATTAATATATCATGCTCCAATTGTCTATTTATATTCTCTACTAGCCATACTTCTGTCACGATTGATTATACATGTATATTGTTTGTACCAATAAGCAAATGCTTACGGTAATAATGAATTCAATTCACACGTACTGGGTGGGAGTCGGTACACAAAATGTGTAGGTGTAAGACCACTACATCGACTTCTCTTTTACTAACCACTAACCACTAACAACTAATCACTAACAACTAACCACTAACAACTTACCACTAACCACTAACCACTAACCACTAACAACTAACACTCTTATCCTGGGACAGACAGTCCAGATTACTTGTAGATGAGATGTGTGTGTGTGTGGTTGTGTGGTTGTGTGTGTGTGTGTGTGCGGTTGTGTGTGTGTGTGGTTGTGTGCGTGGTTGTGTGTGTATGTGTGGTTGTGTGTGTGTCTGTGTTGATGTGTGTGTGTGGGTGTCTGTGTTGGTGTGGTTGTGTGTGTGTCTGTGTGTGTGTGTTGGTGTGTGTATCACAGTGTGTGTGCCTGTGTGTATCACTGTATGTGTGTATGTGTGTCTGTGCGCGCGCGTGTGTGTGTGTGTGCGTGTTGAAACTTGACAACTGAGGTGTGTCTAGGACAGCGTGCTTAGGCGTTACCTTGATTGGATACAACTGGTCAAAGACCGTGGTATGTGGTTTCCTGTCTGTGGGAAAGTGCTGTATTAGGAAAAAAATGTAGCGAGTTTCCTCTGATGACTAATTAATCAATGTGCTCTAGTAATGTCGTAAAACAAAGCAAACTTTGATCTAATAATAAATATACTAGATGTAACCTAAGTTTAGATAGATTGTAGTGACCTTACACTGCCCCCCCCCCACCCCCCCCCCACCCCCCCCCCCACCCCCCACCCCCCCCAAAAAAATAAATAAATATATATACACCTCTCCTCTAAAGTAGCAAGGGGGCTTGGGATAATATATTTTATAAAAGAAAAAGTTAGACGCCTCCTTTAAAAGTCATATATCCCAAAATTTCGCCGAAATCTGTCGACAAAAATAAAAATACGCACATAAAACCACTGGCAGAGTTAAAGCTGTAACTAAAATAATAAATAATATACTTAAGTCTATATAAGAAAAGGACAAAGTAACGTAAGATAAAACATCAAGCCATCGAATTAAATACTGGTCAAAGATTAAAAATAAGCTAACACTAAACCTACCATATGACTGAGGAAAAATGAGGTGGGGGGGGGGGGGGAGGGTAAAATAATAATATTCATATACTTAAGAATAAATAAATGAATGAATGAAACAAAGAACAAAATAATAAAACAATAACAAAATAATAATAGATAAACCAATAGCAAAAACAACCTGAATACATAAAATGAATTTACCTGGATAATTTACAAATAATAAAGACTTAAGTGTATGTGTAAAAAGTATAAGAAAATAAAATAATATATATAAAATTAATAATATATATATATATATATATATATATATATATATTATATATATATGTCTGTATGTGTATATGTATGTGTACAAAGCTTGAATGCGAAGTAATCCTCACACCGTCACGCACATAACCACACACCACCTAACAAACACCTAGTTGAAAGTAGACCATCATGATAAACTTCGACAGAACGTCAAATGCGAAATTTATTTTGATAAGTAAATTTTTGAAAGTAATGTTTGCCTTTGAAAATACCCAGACCAAGATACATATAGTTTTAACTGATGTCAGTAGTCCTTATCAATGACATATTGATTGCATCTTTATAATATAGCACAGAGTAAACAAGCAACACTGGTTATTTGGTCTATGTAGGCATAACTGTGTTTTGTTAAAAGCATGCCTGCTATTTAATGAAATCTATCTAGACCTTGACATGCAATAATAGCCGTTTTTAAATGCAGTGAGCAACTTGTTACAAATATATCCTTATGTCGATTTTTCTATTTGTTTGTTCTTTTATTTCTTTATTTCTTTTTATTTATTTCTAATCATTCTCTTTTTTTCATTTCTTGATTTCATTTCTTGATTTCATTTATTTATTTCAAATTATATTTGGGCATAATATTAAATGGTATAAATACTATATATAATAGAAAAAAAGAATATTATTTGTTTAGATGATCCAACCTTTTGTAAAACATTTTAATAGTTAAAGTTTGATTTTATTTAACGACACCACTAGAGCATATTGCTTTATTAATAATCGGCTATTGGATGTCAAACATTTGGTAATTTTTAAATTTAGTCTTAGAGAAAAAACCGGTACTTTTTCCCATTAGTAGCAAGGGATCGTTTATATACACCATCCTACAGATAGGATAGCACATACCACGGCACATACCAGTCGTGTTGCACTGGCTGGAACGAGATTTTTGTTAATAGTGTCTATATTTAGTACATTAGTACAATAATATTCCATACGGCGATGAATGTACTGTTTCATCAATCCAAATTTAAGAATAATAAATTTGGGTTTAGAAATTGATTGTCCCCCTCCCTCCAAAAACGTTTTGTAAATTAAAACCGGCATAGATATTCCTACATATATGATATTTATGAATGTAAAAAATTCGATCATATCCAGCACTTGCCTCAAAAATAAGATTTACGCGTTAAAAATGCCATACAATTAAATTAGCGCCCTGCCCCATCAAAATCCTAAATTGAACACTGGTATGTGTATGTGTATATGTGTGTATATATATATATATATAATATATATATATATATATATATATATATATATATACATATACATATACATACATATACATATATATATATATATATATATATACAGTTGAATCTCGTTGGCTCGAACCCCGTCGGTGCTCGAGAAAGTGTTCGACCCATCGGGTAGTTCGACCGAACCATTTGGTCAACCTCGGATACTTCCGTAACATCAGTTAGAAAGTTGAATTAGATAGATGTCAGGACGTTTCGGCCCCACTACGGCACCAAACCGTTTCGGCCAATAATGCAATATACGGCGATCTAGTGTTCGTGTATACAGTTATATGCTGTAATTGGTATAGTAACACCGGTAATAATATAGATAAAATACAAATTTGTAACATTAATTTGTCTTTGGATATTAATGCTTTATCAGCTGTTTACTTTCTGTCAGCTGAAGCTAGGCGAAATCAACATACCGTACTCGGCGTTTTAACCTCAGCTGGGTATGTAGTATATTTAATAAGAAACCACAGCACATCAGTAGTATGCAGTGTGACTGTTCATTATCTAAGGCCTGTACGTATTTCATGTATATGGCTTGAGTAAATGATACTGGAAATAAACAAAATTATTTAAAAAAAAATTGTCTGTAAATATAAACACGCAATGTGTGACATCTAAAAATCAATGGATATAGGACAAGTCAATGAATAAATGTACTTTATTAACAAAATAAAAATTAGTGCGAATAGAAACATGGGCGAAACGACTCGGTTAGAGGTACGAATCAACCCTGTTCAAAACGACTCGGGGTGAACTAGTAATAAGGGCGAAACGACCTGTTATCATATTATTTTGGTAACTGCAAACTTAAAAATCTCATCATTGTGTTATATAACAAAATATCAGAGTGAAAGGATTTATTAGAAATTACTCCGATTGTGTGATACAAAAGCCTTTGCCGAAGTTATGATAGCTGAGTACCTCGCCCCTGGTTTCATTGAAAACTGGTCTGATAGACCTGTTCAGAGTAACGCTTCCCGCCGAAGCCAACTGTTTGATTGGTATCACGGTTCATCGAAAAGGCACCGTGACACTAGCTGTACTTGAAAGACTTTTACTGATACCTGCTGGCTGAACATGACAGGTATGGCAAAGAAAGGATTGCTTGGCTAGTGTCGCGATTCTCCGATCCATCTATAACTCGTTCCGCCTAAATTATTATAATCCAAAGGTTGTAATAGCCAACTGCGCAAGCGCGGCAATTGTTGGTCCTTGGTTGGTCGGTGGTTTTCCATTTGATATTTGATGTATCACCAGTTCGAGGGAAATATAGCTAATAACACAGACGAGACCGATAATTTAGTTCGAGCGAAGCCTTATAGTCGACTCGGGACGTATTCGACCCATCATCAGTTAATATACGGGTTTACCGGACAAAAAACTCGGGACTTCGTATTTGGTTCGAGCGTTGCGGTGTGTTCGACCCTTCCGAGGTCGAGCCAACGAGATTCTACTGTATATATAATTTAAAAAATGACTAATATTAGGCCTAAACATAACGTAACTTTAGATAAAAATAATTACTAAGCTGCTCAGCTAATAATAATAATAATATATATTTATTTAAATTTAATAAAATAATGTTAAAACATTACAAAAAAACTTACTTTAAAAGTAAGCTAAAAGAAGTCATGAAAACATGAATTGAATAAATGAAATAAACCTAATGCGAGGTAAACAACCACTCTAAAACAAGTCATGAAGCTGAGAATGTAGGAGTGAGTACAACTCAAGTTAAAACTGCAGAGTAAACTGCTGGTAGGAGATTAAAAGTCTTGTAAATTAAATCTAACAAAGGTCATATAATGGTGATACAAAAATGGGGGTGGGCATGGTAGGTGGGTGAATAAACAGTATGAGTGAATTAATTAACAAATATGAATGAATGAATGAGTGAATAAATCAGAACAAAATAAATGAAATAAATAACATAAAGCTAATTAAAGTAAATTGATGAAAGGGGGGAGGGGGTAAAACTGTAATGATAATAAAAATCGCATTAAAACAAACAGTTTATGCATGTGTTCTGTTTCAGTCCAAATTACGTTTCGTAAATGCGAGAGGAACTGAAATCGTTTCTGGAATTAAGTCCCTTGAAAATTGTTCCCAAATTACACATCCAGAATGTCTCTTTTTTAAATACATATAGAAGTGATAATTGTCACCTGAGTCAATAGCGCAGGTTATATTAGGCTTTTTCAAGTGGGTAACAGTACCCACGTGTTTAGATACGCTACATGTTGATGTTTTCTTGAGATTACAGTCTGATTTATGGTTTGCCCACCTTGCTTACAGGGTGTATACTACCAATTCAAATCCCATAGACGACAATAGTAACATATGTGGCTAAAACTCCTACCTGCAACGCATCAATCGACATAAACGCCATGGATATAAATACTACCTCACCTCACCATTAAAGTGAATCAGAAAATATTGGGGTCAAGCTCATTTCTGAAATAACGGGTAGCATCTATGACTATCCTAGTTCCGCGCAATATTTGAGTACTGGTTTTTTTTACAGGAACCCCATACATGTACCAAGCACAAGGCTACTTGACACAGTGGTACTAGATGAAATAAAATTGCATACATGTTTAGCCCAGATTAAACTAATGGGTTTTTTGGAGGTTTTTTTGGGGGGGTTTTTTGGGGGGGGGGGGGGGGGGGGGTTTCACTTGTAAATTAAAACGTTTTCTTTGTTTTTAATTCTTTATTTTTCTTTTTTATTGGCAAAGGTACAGTTTATAAAACATAAATTACAAAATACAAGAAAAAAGAACAATACACTATACACACAGCACGTTATTAAATACAAACAGTATTTGAAAAAAAGAAGGTAAAAAGGTATGTACAGCTGATGTTTCAGGGAGGTATAACATGTAATTCAACACATGGGCTATTTCACCGCAGATCTCCTATTTCCACGACATCTATATTTGCATAAATATACATTATTATAGATGCATTAAAACCAGTTGATTAAATCAACCTTAATAAAAAGAAAAAGGAGAAGAAGAAGAATATTTATTCACTGGCTTCTAATACCGCAACAAATAGGCACCATTTTTTTAATATGGTCGTCACCTTGCAAATTTATTTGTGATATTATTTTTTCTGTCATATAATAATCCTTTACCATGGCTAGAAGACGGCTTGAAACTAATGTTTTTTACAACCAACACACTCACATTTATATCCAATCACAGGACTTGTGGTGTTCACTTCTCTATCACAAGTTGGGTGCACTCGAACTTTGACACAGCCGGAAGATATTTGGTTTAGTACTACCTTCAGATAACATTTGGGGTTTTGTAGGCAAGATGTTTCCTAATTTTCCATATTCTTTTATCCCAAGGAGCCTGCAGTGAAGTAGTTTCTACAGAATGTGCACACGTGTCACATCTCTTTGCACAACATTTAAAATACCCTTGTTTTTTATAACGGGCCATAAAATAAAACGTTTGGGAACGGTTGGTTTGTACATTTCGGCCAGGTTCCGTCGGCGTCTGGATTTAGATTAAGTATGGACATGTTTCTCTCTCTCTCTCTCTCTCTCTCTCTCTCTCTCTCTCTCTCTCTCTCTCTCTCTCTCTCTCTCTCTCTCTCTCTCTCTCTCTCTCGTATGTACTAATCCTTGCTAAAAAAAAATCCTTTTCTTTGTTCTTGGTTTAGTAGGTAGTTCCTTACTGTGTGTGTTAGCACCTCTCTTTAAAGAGACATTCCTGAGTTTGCTGCACTTTTAAAAATATTATCGACTAACAAAGACTTTCTAACGATTGTAATTACATATTTGTCACGGGGATTCTATAATACCCGTAACTGAATAAAACACGATTATCAAAATATCTCTCCTAACTGTATATCTATTAGATCTCTCTGTAACAGGCGGTATTTACCCGAGTATGGCTCGTCTCTAGGTACGATCAGAGATACGATCTTATATAAAGTATATGTAATATAGCACGTTTAGTTCACTAGAAAACACAACAAAACACAATACACTTTGGAATCTGTATTAACCTACGCTGACAAATGTACAGCCGCAGTAGTTAATTAATAACAACAATAATAACAACCCAGAACTGATCACTTAATTAGTTAATCTCTAGGTGTCTAGGTTACACAATATGCTAAACACCCACACGTGTGATAATTGAGAAACGCTTCTAGGGGAACTTAATTAATAAAGGAATTACGGCTCTATTCCTAACTGGTTAATTTTTAATTAACCCTAACTACTCATTCAGTAACCTTGTAACACAGAATTAATACTGGTACCTATCACAATAAAGACAATAACCTACAGTTTACCTAGGTCTTCTAGGATGACCGGCTAAGCTTTATATTACCAAATACTCGAATAATGTTAGAACAAAAAGTCTACGATTTACTTCGTCAGATGACCGAAGACACTGTCTAAAGAATATTGGTATAATACAGTATTAAAATATTTAAAAGTCACATCAATCACATCAAGGTTATACAATAGAGCAGAAATAAAATATTTACCAAAGTCCAAACGGACAACGTTCCCGGGAAGCCTTCCTTGTTCTGTCCTTTTTGCTTTTCCTCGATATCTAAAAAAAACTAGCTATTTATTATAAATCAGAATATCGCCTGGGGATACAAGGCGGCACCGAATCTTATCATCTGATATTCCACCTCTGCCAGAGTCGGTATAATTTTTCTCTGATCGTCAGTCTGGCTGTCGCCATCGTCGCCAAATCACGGTTGTAAAAACCGCACTCGCAGAGGTATTACGTAACTACTCGCCACATGGCCTCCGCACCTCGCTAAGTGTGTACGGTCGCGCGGAGGTATTACGTAACAAGTTGCCCATCTGGGCTAAGTGCAATTATGGAACTGCACACGGCCTTCTAAAACAATTAATATCGCCCCAGGCGAAAACACAATTAAGAGCATGTACCGTCACACACCCCCACCTCAAAAAGGATATTTCCTCTACTCTAGGAATAGGGAAATATACTACATTAAAACAAAAAGGTGCGTTAACCGACGCATACGGGCATTTATAACACATGTAATAATAAGGTGACTACCAGTAATCACACTGAGTCTCTGAGTCCCTGGTATACAAATAAAATATCTATAAACAAAACAGAAATCAAGAATGTCAACACATTATCATAACGTTCAACTTCGGGGCAGGGCATTGGATGTGCCCTTGATATGTCCAATGGTAATTGGGTATTCTTGCAGAGGAAGACTCCATCTCAACACTCTCTGGTTGGAGGCTTTCATTAGGATGGTCCAGTTCGTCTTCGTCTTCTTGGAACAGCACAGCTCCAGCACCCACGTCACTGGCACCCACAGCTAGCTTGAAAAGCCTTCGCTACTCTCGTGCTGCCATCACGGGAGACGAGGAGAGCATCTGCTTGAGACGGTTGAATGACTTCTCGCATTCATCTGGCCAATGGAACTTCGTTTCCTTCTTTTTCAGCGTCGCACGTTTTCCAGGTTTTCTCCGATAGGCATGCTGTCGAATCGGTGTAGCGTTGGGTTCCAAGCGCACATCTTGGCTTAAGGTATTGGTAACCGTTGGAAGGTCCCGACAAATGGAAACATTGTCTTGTTTCAACGTAGTCAACTTTGCTCGCTTGGGGTTCAAGTCTGCTAGAATCTGGCCGTTGGCCAACTTGACCTCTGCAGTCTTGACGTCATCACAGTAAATTGAGTGTCTCTCAATTTGGACCGGTCTCTCTGGAACTATCGGCAGTCTGTCAAAATAACTTTTTAGCAAATTGATGTGACAATACCTACTTTTCCTAACCCTATCAGGAGTGTTTATTACATACCCTGTCTCATTAACCCGTTTGTGCACAACATAGGGACCGAAATACCTGTTCTGTACTGAACCCCGTTTAATGGGAAGGTACAGCAGCACTTTATCCCCTGGTTTAAATTCACGACTCTTAGCCTTCCTATCAAACACTGATTTTATTTTGCTCTGAGCTTGGCTCAGTTGCTTCCTATCCATTCTATCTCTAACTCTCTTATTCATTAATACTCCCTTGTCCACAGTTAACAAGGTAGTGCGAGCTGCCAACAAATTTGGATCAGCCCCCTGCTCTAGTACTAACTCTTGTCTATTACAAGGTAAATCCCCTCTATCAAACACAACTGGTTCAATTCCCCTCTGCGGGAGATCAACAGGTTCCACCACATTTAATTCCTCAGTTGACTTATCTACCATTTTACTGATAACCTCATCCACTCCAATTTCATGGCTCACACACGTATCAGACAATTCACATATATCCTCTAGGTCCCGTGCTAACCTACTGGCCATCGCCCTAGTCTTTACACACGCAGGATAACTAATCTCATCAACCTCACACTCTTTTATGGGTAAAGGGCTGTCTTTTATTAACAATTGGTCACATTTCGGCTGACAACACTGACTAGTCAAATCATTACCCAACAAAACTCCTATGTTTTTAACAGGCAAGTCCTTCACAACACCCATAATGACTGGTCCCGTCACAAACTTCGAACACAAGAAAACCTTATGTAACCGGACAACCATTTTTTCTCCAGTAACTGAGCTTAAAGCCAAACTTCGTCCTGTATCGGAATTTTCAATACCAGCTAAACACTTCTGCGTTATCAGACTCTGACTACACCCGGTATCTCTATAGATTGATATTGCCTTAGGACACAACTCTTGTTTGACATCACAAACCATACCAGTGGACACATACGGGTTTACTTTCTCTGCCATGGGACTAACAATTAACTCTCTCGCTAACGGAGCTGACCTCACTAAACCGACCACTTGCTCATTATCGCGTTTCCTTTTAAAACAGTCCCCGACAAGATGGTTATCCTTTTTACAGTAACTGCAATGTGGACGAAAAGTTCGTGCATTGGCTGATAATGCAGGCCTATCCTTACTTTGCCCACCAGGTGCATTCCTTGCCTGACTAGCTGACCAACTAGATGACTCTCCCAGATAGTTACTTTCCCGGGAAAAACCTGGCTGAAATTTCTTCTTATCACCCTGTTGTAAAGAGCTACCTTGTACTGCCTGAGCTTTGTGTATTAACACGTAATCATCTGCCACTATGCCTGCCTCCTCTATCTTTTTGACATCACGATCCTCTAAATGAATACGTAAGCTAACTGGTAATCCATTTTTAATGTCCTGTAAGATCAACAACTCCCGTAACTCGGTATATGACTCTACCTGATGAGACACCACCCATTTATCAAACATCCCTGCCTTCTTAGCCACAAACTCACTATAAGACTGACCCTGCGTTTTTCTCAACTCGCTATACCGTAAACGATAATCCTCAGGCCGTAATTCATAAGCCCTCAACAATGCAGCCTTAACTAGGTCGTACTGACTTGCTCGCTCATCACTCATTGAATTATAAGCTATACTAGCCTTCCCCTTAAACTTAGACACGGCTAACAATGTCCACTTAGACTGCGGCCAATTTAGCTGCTTAGCGGCCCGTTCAAAAAGTTGGAAGAACATATCTACCTCCTGGTCGTCAAATACAGGCACTGATCTATAAGCCTCCGACATGTTAAAACCATTTCCTGCCTCTCGTCCAACTTCTTCAGTATTCAACTTTAACTCATGTTCCACTTTTAATTTTTCTAACTGGAATTCTCTATCCCTCTCTTCTCTTTCTCTCTCTCTCTCTCTCTCTCTCTCTCTCTCTCTCTCTCTCTCTCTCTCTCTCTCTCTCTCTCTCTCTCTCTCTCTCTCTCTCTCTATCCCTCTCTATCCCTCTCTTCTCTTTCTCTATCTCTATGTCTATCTTCTCTCTCTCTCTCTCTCTCTCTCTCTCTCTCTCTCTCTCTCTCTCCTCTCTCTCTCTCTCTCTCTCTCTCTCTCTCTCTCTCTCCCTCTCTATCCCTCTCTTCTCTTTCTCTATCTCTATGTCTATCTTCTCTATCTCTCTCTTCTCTCTCTCTCTCTCTCTCTATCCCTATCTTCTTTTTCTCTATCTCTATCTTCTCTTTCTCTCTCCCTCTCTCTATCTAATGCACGTTCTTCTCTTTCGTACTCAAGTTTTTTAAAAGCTAATTGTTGTTCCACACTTAACTCATTTATCTCTATCTCTGGAACAATCTGACTGTCTTCCATAACAGGACTATCACCAAAAACTTCCTGGATAATAATTGATCTTATATCTCCTAAGGTTTTAGCTGATGTTAAATCAATTTCTCGCTCACCCGCGATTTCAACTAACTCGGCCTTACGTGCTCGCTTAATCTCCACTACACTGAGCGTAGGCCTATCCAGCAAATTCTTATCCATGTTTAGATATGAAGCACTTAATATTAATTAATTTTCTAGTGAACAACGTTGCTACTTCTAGTTAATTTGTAAAATTAATTTATAAAGCCCCCATTTACAAACAATACTTTTTTAAATATGCATGTCCCGTTTCAGATCCGGGACGAGCGCTCCAATTTTCTACTCCTGTCACGGGGATTCTATAATACCCGTAACTGAATAAAACACGATTATCAAAATATCTCTCCTAACTGTATATCTATTAGATCTCTCTGTAACAGGCGGTATTTACCCGAGTATGGCTCGTCTCTAGGTATGATCAGAGATACGATCTTATATAAAGTATATGTAATATAGCACGTTTAGTTCACTAGAAAACACAACAAAACACAATACACTTTGGAATCTGTATTAACCTACGCTGACAAATGTACAGCCGCAGTAGTTAATTAATAACAACAATAATAACAACCCAGAACTGATCACTTAATTAGTTAATCTCTAGGTGTCTAGGTTACACAATATGCTAAACACTTCGCCGTGACACAACACCCACACGTGTGATAATTGAGAAACGCTTCTAGGGGAACTTAATTAATAAAGGAATTACGGCTCTATTCCTAACTGGTTAATTTTTAATTAACCTTAACTACTCATTCAGTAACCTTGTAACACAGAATTAATACTGGTACCTATCACAATAAAGACAATAACCTACAGTTTACCTAGGTCTTCTAGGATGACCGGCTAAGCTTTATATTACCAAATACTCGTATAATGTTAGAACAAAAAGTCTACGATTTACTTCGTCAGATGACCGAAGACACTGTCTAAAGAATATTGGTATAATACAGTATTAAAATATTTAAAAGTCACATCAATCACATCAAGTTTATACAACAGAGCAGAAATAAAATATTTACCAAAGTCCAAACGGACAACGTTCCCGGGAAGCCTTCCTTGTTCTGTCCTTTTTGCTTTTCCTCGATATCTAAAAAAAACTAGCTATTTATTATAAATCAGAATATCGCCTGGGGATACAAGGCGGCACCGAATCTTATCATCTGATATTCCACCTCTGCCACAGTCGGTATAATTTTTCTCTGATCGTCAGTCTGGCTGTCGCCATCGTCGCCAAATCACGGTTGTAAAAACCGCACTCGCAGAGGTATTACGTAACTACTCGCCACATGGCCTCCGCACCTCGCTAAGTGTGTACGGTCGCGCGGAGGTATTACGTAACAAGTTGCCCATCTGGGCTAAGTGCAATTATGGAACTGCACACGGCCTTCTAAAACAATTAATATCGCCCCAGGCGAAAACAAAATTAAGAGCATGTACCGTCACAATTTAAAATATATTTTTTCTGCATAAAATATTAGTGGCTGTATATTAAACGTGTTCCTGGTCGTTCTAATATTTGTACTAAGTTAAATTTTATTTTATTTCCAAAAATATAATTTTTTCGTACGTACGAAATTATTTGAAAACAAAATCAAGTTTGGGCTTCTTACAAATATTAAGACGACCAGAAACACATTGAATATACAGACACTGATATTCGAAACCAGAAACTATATTTAATATGTAAGTTTAATCGTAGAAATATTTCATTAGTCGGAAACATCTTACAATACAACAAACTTAGGAATGTCCCTTTAATTCTGTAACAGCCTTGGAATAATCCCAACCGGCCATTACAAAATACTTGGCATATTCTTCAATCCTTTTCTCTATGTCAGAACGATAGTACACTATTAAAACGGCCTTGATAATTATACATGTAGTATAGATTTTCCAATGGCAGTCAGCCAACACAGTAACTGTTATTGTCCAGCAAAACATTTTTTTTTTTTTTTAATCTTGTCAGTGCACAAATGCTAAAAAGACTGAATCCTTGTTATAACCTAATCCGCGTATTCAATATCCGTCCCAACCAGGGAGTACTTAGCTCGAGTCCCGTCCAGCCCTACCCCTTATTGATATTGATATGTGGGGTAAGGATAGTGGAAACTATATGTAATACTTTGGCAATTGTCGACAACCATATGGTTGCAAGCTACTGTGTCTAAAATGCACATGTTTCCCTAACTTTGAAAGAAAGAAAGAAATGTTTTATTTAACGACGCACTCAACACATTTTATTTACGGTTATATGGCGTGAGACATATGGTTAAGGACCACACAGATTTTGAGAGGAAACCCGCTGTCGCCACTACATGGCTACTTTTTCCGATTAGCAGCAAGGGATCTTTTATTTGCGCTTCCCACAGCCAGGATAGCACAAACCATGGCCTTTGTTGAACCAGTTATGGATCACTGGTCGGTGCAAGTGGTTTACACCTACCCATTGAGCCTTGCGAAGCACTCACTCAGGGTTTGGAGTCGGTATCTGGATTAAAAATCTCATGCCTCGACTGGGATCCGAACCTAGTACCTACCAGCCTGTAGACCGATGGCCTAACCACTACGCCATCGAGGCCGGTCCCCTAACTTTGATGCCACAGACCTTTAGGCTGATCATTCTCAAGTCCAGTGATGGCGTCGAACTTACATGTTGCTAACCAGTACCAACGCTACACGACGAAACCCGACGCCTCTATGCAAAACGAACCTGCGTTGTACTTTCCTGTGGCTACGTATAGGGGCGTCGGTTTTCTTCGTGTAGTGGGGCGTGACGTAGCCCAGTGGTAAAGCGTTCGCTTGATGTCCGATTGGTCTAGGATCGATCCCCGTCGGTGGGCCTATTGGGCTATTTCTCGTTCCAGCCAGTGCTCCACAACTAGTGTAACAAAGGCCGTGGTATGTATTATTTTGTCTGTGAGATGGTGCATATAAAAGATCCTTAGCTGCAAATCGAAAGGAGTAGCCCATGAAGTGGCGACAGCGGGTTTCCTCTCTCAATATCTGTGTGGTTCTTAACCATATGTCTGACGTCATATAACCGTAAAATAAAAATGTCTTCAGTGCGTCGTTAAATAAAACACTTCATTGCTTCGTGTAGTGTTGGTATGGAGCGAGCCAATGCCCAATCCACCGACTCGGTTAACTTCCGCCCCTAGCTGACCGGCCTCGGTGGCGTCGTGGTTAAGCCATCGGTCTACAGGCTGGTAGGTACTGAGTTCGGATCCCAGTTGAGGCATGGGATTTTTAATCCAGATACCGACTCCAAACCCTGAGTGAGTGTTGCGCAAGGCTCAATGGGTAGGTGAAAACCACTTGCACCGACCAGTGATCAAAAACTGGTTCAACAAAGGCCAAGGCTTGTGCTATCCTGCCTGTGGGAAGTGCAAATAAAAGATCCCTTGCTGCTAATCGGAAAGAGTAGCCTATGTAGTGGCGACAGCGGGTTTCCTCTCAAAATCTGTGTGGTCCTTAACCATATGTCTGACGCCATATAACCGTAAATAAAATGTGTTGAGTGCGTCGTTAAATAAAACATTTCTTTCT
Source organism: Gigantopelta aegis (assembly GCF_016097555.1). Lineage (NCBI taxonomy): Eukaryota > Metazoa > Mollusca > Gastropoda > Neomphalida > Peltospiridae > Gigantopelta > Gigantopelta aegis. Next base: position 11,467,065 of record NC_054705.1, read on the forward strand.
TTCCGTCCCTAGCTATTATAAGAGATTGGCTGATTTGGCTTATCTCATTGTTTTCTTTTCCCTGTGGTTAATGTGCTCTAGTGGCGTCGGTAAACAAAACAAACTTTAACAATGTCAATAGTAATAAGTAAATAACGTCCACCATCGTAACTCATGTCATGACACGTCTGCTAAACCGAGGTCAAAACGTCTCTGTCAATGAATTGACCTCATCGCTTTGCGACGACGAAATCTGGGTCACTATTTTCAGAAGCGAGTAAGCATCCTCATTACTTAAAAATACGAGTTTGTAGTAATTTAAAAAAAAAGAAAAAAAAAAAAAGATTTTCGGCAAATAAATTATGTTTAAATTATTAAAATTACAATTTAGTTACATTTTCTTGCTACGATTAAGAACATTTCATTGATCATTGTATTTCTGGACATTCTAATGTTTTGTAGTATTTCAGTATCGATTTAATTACGAATTAGTTATTTCTTCCAAATTGGAAATAATTTGGCAAAAGGTCATTCCAAATATATATATATATATATCCGTATAATGTTTTATATTTAAATTGTTAAAGGGACATTCCTGAGTTTGCTGCAATTTTTAAGAGGTCATCGACTAACAGGGACTTTTTGACAACTGTACTTACATG
>NC_054705.1:11470205-11485205 GCF_016097555.1 Gigantopelta aegis
CCCAGTCGAGGCATGGGATTTTTAATCCAGATACAGACTCCAAACCCTGAGTGAGTGCTCCGCAAGGCTCAATGGGTAGGTGTAAACCACTTGCACCGACCAGTGATCCATAACTGGTTCAACAAAGGCCATGGTTTGTGCTATCCTGCCTGTGGGAAGTGCAAATAAGAGATCCCTTGCTGCTAATCGGAAGAGTAGCCCATGTAGTGGCGACAGCGGGTTTCTTCTCAAAATCTGTGTGGTCCTTAACCATATGTCTGACGCCATATAACCGTAAATTAAATGTGTTGAGTGCGTCGTTAAATAAAACATTTCTTTCAAAATGGCCATTATCTATTTTATCTATTTTATCATACATTTGCAACCACACACAATAGAAATGCAAAGAAAGTATCTGTTTGCAAAGATATGGGTGGGAAATTAGATAGTGGCGACCATCTTGGACGCCATCTTGAATTCCAGAGTTAGCTTTTCATGGATTCGAGGGGACTTTTGATACGAGGCATTGTTTGGGACGAAATAAAACTCTGACAGCTAAGGGCAACAGACCTACGACTTACAACGCATTAGGCAACTACTGTACCCATCAGGTAACTCTCGCCCAAAGCCAATCAGTGTGGTATGAACATATTATTGTATAATAATGCTTTATCTCGAATCAAACCATACACAAACTGTACAGTAAAATCATAGTTCACACTGCATTAGTCTGAAGTGACGTAAAAAGTGTGGTTCTTTCTACGTCCGGATATTGTTACATACCCTATATATAGCTGGTATTCAAAACTTGTGGAACCATGTTTTAACCGGGTCTCGAATAAATGAATGTTTAACGACACCCCAGCATGAAAAGTACATCGGCTATTGGGTGTCAAACTATGGTAATGCAAACAAATAAAGTGATGATCAACCTCAATATAAAAATTCAAGATTTAAATAAAAACACCGTGTAAAGAACTGTGCAAAAATACAAATACCACAGATAGATACTGACTTTTATTCAAAATTTTAATTGTATCTCGAAGAAAACAAGGGGATTTGTGCTGTATTGACCATTCTCAAAGAGAATGTTACACCCCTGCACCACGGTGAGGTTACAGCATGCGCAGGGTCAACCGTTTCTCAACCGAAATAGTGCAACAAGTGGACACACAAACCAAAAATGTATAACCTACCGTACTCACTAAATCCTGAGTGAAGTACTTGCATAATTATTAACAAAATAAATCTTCCAACGAACAACATAAACAATTTGCTCGCCATTTTAAATTTGCTAAATAGAGGGAAGCAACTCGCCCTGCACGTTAAGAAAAGTATTGATTTCATGTGCGCATTTTACCAAAATTAAGCCCAATGGTTTTAAATTCGTGTAATATTTTTCAAAAGAAAACTCCCATAGGTTGCAATATTTCAAATCATATTTAGTATTAAAATAGAGGAAAGTTTGTAACGACAAATGTTAAATATACTAGAATTAAATATATATTATAATCATAGTTGCAGATATCATATTTCGTTATCCAAATACATTGAACTGTCATAAAAAGAATAAATAATAATAAAACACCTTCAAATTAATCGATATTATATATTAAATAACTCGATAATATTATTGAAATGTGCTGGCACTCGCTAGAATGCTTAACGGATTTAAACAGAAATTAAACATAAATGAAACGTCATGGGTCGAATTTACAAAGCCTGTTTATGTCTTACACGCGTGTAACTACAGACATTTACAACGCTTATACACCTGTTTATGTCTTACACGCGTGTACTACAGACATTTACAACGCTTATACACCTGTTTATGTCTTACACGCGTGTAACTACACACATTTACAATGTTTAAACACCTGCGATTAAGAAAAAACAGGCTTCGTAAATTCGGCCCCATCTAATCCTTAAATTGACCTTACCAAATACTACCAAATCAAATTCCATAGACGACAATAGTAACATATGCGGCTTAAACTCTTACCTGCGGCGTATCAATCGACATAAACGCCACGGATATAAATACTACCATCCTTCACCCTTAAAGTGAATCAGAAAAATTGGTGGTTAAGCTGCTCATTTCTGAGATAACGGGTAGCGTCAATGACTAGCCTAGTTCCGCACAAAATTTGAGTACTTTTTTTTACAGGTACCCCATACCATACATGTTTCAAGCACAAGGCTACTTGACACAGTGGTACTAGATGGAATAAAACTGCAATTTTTTTTTACCCAGATGAAACTATTTTTTTTTACAACCAACACATTCACATTTCACTTCTCTATCAAAAGTTTGCTGCACCTCCACCTTTGACCTCTCCGGAAGTTATTTGGTTTAGTACTACCTATAGTTACGCGAACAGTTATACTGATAGTTGTCGGAACCAGCCTCCTCTTCCTTTTCCTTAAAGGGACAGTCCTGAGTTTACAACCATTGTAAAATGTTTCCGACCAATATAGCCTTTTCAATGACGTAACATACAAATTAAATACATTTTCTTATTTATAATATCAGTATCTGTATCTATATGGTGTTTCATGTGGTCCCAATGCTTGTAGTAGCCCCACCCGGATTTTACCTCTCAATAATTTCGTACGTACGAAACCATAAATATCATCAATTAAAATAAAAACTGAGTGCTATAATCATTAGTATACGACTTTCAAAGTTGCAAACACATTCGATATACAGACACTGGTATTCTAAACAAGGAAATGTATTTAGAATGAAATAGTAGTCGCCAACAAGGCTCTGTTATCGCAAACATCTTACAATGGCTGCAAACTCAGAACAGTTCCTTTAACTATCAAACAGAGATGGCTACAATGCTTGTATGCACTGATCCTTCTCAACCGGCCTCGGTGGCGTCGTGGTTAGGCTATCGGTCTACAGGCTGGTAGGTACTGGGTTCGGATCCCAGTCGAGGCATAGGATTTTTAATCCAGATACCGACTCCAAACCCCGAGTGAGTGCTCCGCAAGGCTCAATGGGTAGGTGTAAACCACTTGTACCTACCAGTGATCCATAACTGGTTCAACAAAGGCCATGGTTTGTGCTATCCTGCCTGTGGGAAGCGCAAATAAAAGATCCCTTGCTGCCTGTCGTAAAAGAGTAGCCTATATGGCGACAGCGGGTTTCCTCTAAAAAAAAAACCAGTGTCAGAATGACCACATCTTTGACGTCCAATAGCCGATGATAAGATAAAAAATCAATGTGCTCTAGTGGCGTCGTTAAATAAAACAAACTTTGATCCTTCTCAATAGAAAGTCGAATTACTAACTGCCCCTCAGATAGTGAAACATGTTTTGCATGTGACTAATGCTGTCTCGGAACATAGGGCTCCTCAGATAGTGAAACATGTTTTGCATGTGATTAATGCTGTCTCGGAGCATAGGGCTCCTCAGATAGTGAAACATGTTTTGCATGTGACTAATGCTGTCTCGGAGCATAGGGCTCCTCAGATAGTGAAGCATGTTTTGCATGTGACTAATGCTGTCTCGGAACATAGCGCTTCTCAGATAGTGAAGCATGTTTTGCATGTGACTAATGCTGTCTCGGAACATAGGGCTCCTCAGATAGTGAAACATGTTTTGCATGTGACTAATGCTGTCTCGGAGCATAGGGCTTCTCAGATAGTGAAACATGTTTTGCATGTGACTAATGCTGTCTCGGAACATAGGGCTCCACAGATAGTGAAACATGTTTTGCATGTGACTAATGCTGTCTCGGAACATAGGGCTCCACAGATAGTGAAACATGTTTTGCATGTGACTAATGCTGTCTCGGAACATAGGGCTCCACAGATAGTGAAACATGTTTTGCATGTGACTAATGCTGTCTCGGAACATAGGGCTCCTCAGATAGTGAAACATGTTTTGCATGTGACTAATGCTGTCTCGGAACATAGGGCTCCTCAGATAGTGAAACATGTTTTGCATGTGACTAATGCTGTCTCGGAACATAGGGCTCCACAGATAGTGAAACATGTTTTGCATGTGACTAATGCTGTCTCGGAACATAGGGCTTCTCAGATAGTGAAACATGTTTTGCATGTGACTAATGCTGTCTCGGAATACAGGGCTCCTATTTTCGTAAGGGGGGGGGGGGGGGGGGGGGCTGAATTTTGCCAGAATTAAACGAACATGTGCGAATCTGGATAACAACATTTATTCATATTAGCATTACTACCAAACAGCTACATAGGGTTGCAAACGAATCACTACGCATTTTCACACGGATTACAACTCATTTTGAGGGTAAAATCATGGAACTATTCGGTAAAAAGGTCTCAGGTTAGCACATTTCCCCCAAATATCTCTTTGAGGTTGTGACGGTACATGCCCTTAAATTTGTTTCCTGTGGCGATTTTAATTGTGTTAGAGGGCCGTGTGCAGTTTCATTGCACTTAAGCCCAGATGGGCAACTTGTTACGTAATACTTCTGCGCGACGGTCCTCGATCGGTACGCCTAATACACACCCAGCCAGGTGCGGAGGCCATGTGGCTAGTAGTTACGTAATATCTCCGGTAGTGCTGTTTATGGCCAGGAGATTGCTCGCGGTTGGCGACAGCCAGACTGACGATCAGAGAGAAATATACTGACTCTAGTAGAGGTAGAATATGAGATGATACGTGAGGTACCGCCTTGTACCCCCAGGCAAAATCCTGATTTATAATAAATAGCTAGTGTTTTAGAGATATCGAGGAGAACGAATTAGGAAGGCTCCAGGGGATCACGGACGTCGTCCTCTGAACGAAATATATTAGTTCAGACGGGACTTTGGTAATTATATATTTTCTGCTCTGTGTATGACCTTGATGTGATTGATGTGACTTTAAATATTTTAATACTGTATTATACCAATATTCTTTAGACAGTGTCTTCGGTCATCTGACGAAGTAAATCGTAGACTTTTTGTTCTAACATTATACGAGTATTTGGTAATATAAAGCTTAGCCAGTCATCCTAGACGACCTAGGTACACTGTAGGTTATTGTCTTTATTGTGATCGGTACCAGTATTAATTCTGTGTTACAAGGTTACTGAATGAGTAGTTAGGGGTAATTAAAAATTAACCCGTTAGGAATAGAGCTGTAATTCCTTTATTAATTAAGTTCCCCTGGAAGCGTTTCTAAATTAACACACGTTACTGAACGAGTAGTAAGGGTTAATTAAAAATTAACCAGTTAGGAATGGTGTTGTAATTCCTTTATTAATTAACTTCTCCTGGAAGCGTTTCTCAATTATCACACGTGTGGGTGTGGTGTAACGGTGAAGTGATTCGCATATTGTGTAACTAGACACCTAGAGATTAACTAATTAAGTGATCAGTTCTGGGTTGTTATTATTGCTGTTATTAATTAACTACTACGGCTGTACATTTGTCAGCGTAGATAATACAGATTCCAAAGTGTATTGTGTTTTGTTGTGTTTCTAGTGAGCTAAACGTGCTATAATAATATATACTTTATATAAGATCGTATCTCTGATCATACCTAGAGACGAGCCATACTAGGGTTTAACAGCCTGTTACAGAGAGATCTAATAGATATACAGTTAGGAGAGATATTTTGATAATCGTGTTTTATTCAGTTACGGGAATTATAGAATCCCCGTGACAGAGGTGTTGCTCCAGAAACTGTCAACCCCGGGGCTTATTCCTTAAATTAGCCCGGGGCTTAAATACTGAAAATGCCGGCATATATATATATATATATATATATATATATATATATATATATATATATATATATATATATATATTGTATTTATCACACACTCTGGCTGCTGATTTAATATGTGATACGAGAGTACCTTCTCGTTTTACTCAGCATTGTTGGCAAAACTAACTTTTATATATTGAGAAAAAAAGAAAGGAATGTGTCATTTAATGACTCACTCAACACATTTTAATGATGGCTATGTGATTCAGGAGCACACAGATAATGATAGAGGAAATATTGCTCCGCGCATGGAGCTGTAGACTAACCTGTAATACTTCTCGTTCTAGTCAGTTCACCACGACTGGTATATCAGAGGCCGTGGTGTGTGCTGTTCTGCCAGTGGGATGGTGTGTATATAAAAGATCCTTGCTACTAATGGTAAAATGTAGCGGGTTTCCTCTCTAAGACTATATGTCAAATCACCAAATGTTTGACATCCAATAGCCGGTAATTAATAAATCAATGTGTTCTAGTGGTGTCGTTAAACAAAACAAAATTGTAACTTTTACATCTTCTGTCACAATTGATCGCTCATGTATTATAAATGTGTAATGTTTGTACCAATAAGCAAATGATTACGGTAATAAAGAATTCGATTGAATTGAATTGAACTGTAAATTTAGCCCACAGAGATTGCGTGTTTATTGTCGCATAAAACTGACCAACGTTGTACCTGATTGAACATGTCACGAACTTCTTAAGCCATACATTCTGATTAAAATATACATAAGACATGAACACTGAGGTCGGACTGACAAAACAATAAAGGAAACCCGTTCACCTTATACACGCATTAAAGCACCCATTTAATAACTCTCAAACAAACAAACAAACAAACAAAACAAGTTAACATTATCAGCTAGAGGAATTGGTTTGCTACAATTGAACCTACAGTCGATTTATAAAAATAGTCTGTTCCACCCTGGTAACTTTTTAGTTTTAGTCTTCTCGTCATGGCTGACCTGTCTCGCGATCACACAACCGGCGATGTTTGAATACAGAAATAATACCTGTTCCCCGAGTTGTGTTCGGCTGCGACACTGTTCGGGTTATCCGTGTTTGGTGTGGACTGTAACAGCCGCTTTCTAAAATCAATTCATTGGAGAATGTACACTGTCGGAGATGAAGGGAGACAGGTAGCGGAATGTACTCTGCTTCTGACGAGGTGAGTCCTATAACTAATATTTGTATATTTCTTGTTTATTGCTTATGCCTTGAGCCATCGGACACGAAACGCTAGTGGGTACATGGTTCGCAGCCCCACCCAGAGCGGGTTTAAACGATTCAGTGGGTAGGTGTAAGACCACTACACCGACTTCTCTCACTAACAACTAACCATTAACCCACTGTCCTGGACAAACTGTCCAGATAGCTGAGGTGTGTACCCAGGACAGCGTGCTTGAACCGTACTTGGATAGAAGCATGAACAGTAAGTTTAAATAGACTGAACGAACACTCAAGCGCTGGTGTAAGATATAAACAGACCACGGAAGGTGTATTGGACTAGGCTGGAGCAAGCCTGTGGGAACCGGGAAGGGGGGTGGGGGGCATTTGCAGGGGGGGCTTACTTTATTAAAATAAATCTCTGGCATACTCACTCACTCGAGGACGAAAGTGTACGGGTTTTTGTGGGGTTTTTCCCTCCCCTGTATATAAAGATACAAATATGGCTTGGATAGCCTTCCCCTCGGTAGAGGCTGTGTCCCACACAAACCAGATATTGTGTCCCCTCCCCATTAGAGACTATGCCCCCACCACACTAGAGATTGTGCCCCCCATCACACTAGAGAGTGTGCCCCACCACACTAGAGATTGTGCCCCCCATCACACTAGAGATTGTGCCCCCCATAACACTAGAGATTGTGCCCCACCACACTAGAGATTGTGCACCCCACCACACTAGAGATTGTGCCCCACCACACTAGAGATTGTGCACCCCCACCACACTAGAGATTGTGCACGCCACCACACTAGAGATTGTGCACCCCACCACACTAGAGATTGTGCACCCCACCACACTAGAGATTGTGCCCCACCACACTAGAGATTGTGCCCCCACCACAACTAGAGATTTTGCACCCCACCACAACTAGAGATTTTGCACCCCACCACACTAGAGATTGTGCACTCCACCACACTAGAGATTGTGCCCCATCACACTAGAGATTGTGCCCCACCACACTAGAGATTGTGCCCCCACCACACTAGAGATTGTGCCCCCACCACAACTAGAGATTGTGCCCCCCACCACACTAGAGATTGTGCCTCATCACATTAGAGATTGTGCCCCACCACACTAGAGATTGTGCCCCATCACACTAGAGATTGTGCCCCCACCACACTAGAGATTGTGCCCCCACCACACTAGAGATTGTGCCCCCACCACACTAGAGATTGTGCCTCACCACACTAGAGATTGTGGCCCCACCACACTAGAGACTATGCCCCCACCACACTAGAGATTGTGCCCCCCATCACACTAGAGATTGTGCCCCACCACACTAGAGATTGTGCCCCCCATCACACTAGAGATTGTGCCCCCATAACACTAGAGATTGTGCCCCACCACACTAGAGATTGTGCACCCCACCACACTAGAGATTGTGCCCCACCACACTAGAGATTGTGCACCCCCACCACACTAGAGATTGTGCACCCCCACCACACTAGAGATTGTGCCCCCCACCACACTAGAGATTGTGCCCCCCACCACACTAGAGATTGTGCACCCCACCACACTAGAGATTGTGCCCCACCACACTAGAGATTGTGCCCCACCACACTAGAGATTGTGCCCCCACCACAACTAGAGATTTTGCTCCCACCACAACTAGAGATTTTGCACCCCACCACACTAGAGATTGTGCACTCCACCACACTAGAGATTGTGCCCCACCACACTAGAGATTGTGCCCCACCACACTAGAGATTGTGCCCCCCACCACAACTAGAGATTGTGCCCCCACCACAACTAGAGATTGTGCCCCCCACCACACTAGAGATTGTGCCTCATCACACTAGAGATTGTGCCCCACCACACTAGAGATTGTGCCCCACCACACTAGAGATTGTGCCCCCACCACACTAGAGATTGTGCCCCCACCACACTAGAGATTGTGGCCCCACCACACTAGAGATTGTGCCTCACCACACTAGAGATTGTGCCCCCACCACACTAGAGATTGTGGCCCCACCACACTAGAGATTGTGCCTCACCACACTAGAGATTGTGCCCCCACCACACTAGAGATTGTGCCTCACCACACTAGAGATTGTGCCCCTACCACACTAGAGATTGTGCCCCCACCACACTAGAGATTGTGCCCCCACCACACTAGAGATTGTGGCCCCACCACACTAGAGATTGTGCCTCACCACACTAGAGATTGTGCCCCCACCACACTAGAGATTGTGCCTCCACCACACTAGAGATTGTGCCTCACCACACTAGAGATTGTGCCCCCACCACACTAGAGATTGTGGCCCCTACCACACTAGAGATTGTGCCCCCACCACACTAGAGATTGTGCCCCCCACCACACTAGAGATTGTGCCCCCACCACACTAGAGATTGTGCCTCCACCACACTAGAGATTGTGCCCCCACCACAACTAGAGATTGTGCCCCCACCACAACTAGAGATTGTGCCCCCCACCACACTAGAGATTGTGCCTCATCACACTAGAGATTGTGCCCCACCACACTAGAGATTGTGCCCCCACCACACTAGAGATTGTGCCCCACCACACTAGAGATTGTGCCCCCACCACACTAGAGATTGTGCCCCCACCACACTAGAGATTGTGCCTCACCACACTAGAGATTGTGGCCCCACCACACTAGAGACTATGCCCCCACCACACTAGAGATTGTGCCCCCCATCACACTAGAGATTGTGCCCCACCACACTAGAGATTGTGCCCCCCATCACACTAGAGATTGTGCCCCCCATAACACTAGAGATTGTGCCCCACCACACTAGAGATTGTGCACCCCACCACACTAGAGATTGTGCCCCACCACACTAGAGATTGTGCACCCCCACCACACTAGATATTGTGCACCCCCACCACACTAGAGATTGTGCCCCCCACCACACTAGAGATTGTGCCCCCCACCACACTAGAGATTGTGCACCCCACCACACTAGAGATTGTGCCCCACCACACTAGAGATTGTGCCCCACCACACTAGAGATTGTGCCCCCCCACAACTAGAGATTTTGCTCCCCACCACAACTAGAGATTTTGCACCCCACCACACTAGAGATTGTGCACTCCACCACACTAGAGATTGTGCCCCACCACACTAGAGATTGTGCCCCACCACACTAGAGATTGTGCCCCCCACCACAACTAGAGATTGTGCCCCCACCACAACTAGAGATTGTGCCCCCCACCACACTAGAGATTGTGCCTCATCACACTAGAGATTGTGCCCCACCACACTAGAGATTGTGCCCCATCACACTAGAGATTGTGCCCCCACCACACTAGAGATTGTGGCCCCACCACACTAGAGATTGTGCCTCACCACACTAGAGATTGTGCCCCCACCACACTAGAGATTGTGCCTCACCACACTAGAGATTGTGGCCCCTACCACACTAGAGATTGTGCCCCCACCACACTAGAGATTGTGCCCCCACCACACTAGAGATTGTGGCCCCACCACACTAGAGATTGTGCCTCACCACACTAGAGATTGTGCCCCCACCACACTAGAGATTGTGCCCCCACCACACTAGAGATTGTGCCTCACCACACTAGAGATTGTGCCCCCACCACACTAGAGATTGTGGCCCCTACCACACTAGAGATTGTGCCCCCACCACACTAGAGATTGTGCCCCCCACCACACTAGAGATTGTGCCCCCACCACACTAGAGATTGTGCCTCCACCACACTAGAGATTGTGCCCCCACCACACTAGAGAGTGTGCCCCCACCACACTAGAGATTGTGCCCCCTACCACACTAGAGATTGTGCCCCCCACCACACTAGAGATTGTGCCCCCACCACACTAGAGATTGTGCCTCACCACACTAGAGATTGTTCCCCCCACCACACTCCAGATAACGTTCCTACGGGCCTGTAGAGGACACTCGAGTTAAAGTAGGGCCTTACATACTCATGATCTCACTGTGCTAGATACAACCCATGCAGATAGCTGATGTGTGGGCCAAGGACAGCGTGGTTGAACTTAAATGGGATACAGGTCATAAAAAGGTAAATCAAATTTAGAAAACAAAAAAAAATGTATAAGAAGATAAAAAGAAGTTTACTGAACTCTAGACAGTATAAACAACACACCCTCCTGCTCTGGAATTGGTCACTGGCGATGTCAGCGGCTATGTCCGGGTTGGGCGTGCCTGAACCTACTTTTGGACATGGGAACGTAAAAAGAGTTCCCATACCCATACAAACAACACAGTCGGAGAAACTAATATGTAAGCCTACGCCTGGTCATTCAAGCTATAGTCCATGGGCCAGAGGGGTTACCGGTACCAACTGGGGGGAGGGGGGGGGGGAGTACTAAACTTCATAGTGTTTTTCATAAAGATAACCATCCCAGTAATACATTCCAATATTATGGACGTCTGAAAAGGGCCATTTTGACTCAGATTTTTAAGGGCAAATAAAGGTCATATTTTGTGAATACTTTTATGCTGTATATCACGTATGCGTGCCGCTTTTGATTTCTCATACCAACATAGCTTAAATTGAGCAATTTTAGAGATAAATCTATCGTGCGTGTAATGGTGCGTGTAAATGAACAATATAAAGGGAAATTATTAGAGGAGTCATGGGAATCAATACCAAAATCTGAAATAAAGGGAAAAAGTGAACTAGAAGTTATCATATAATCCACTAGGCTTGCGCCATTATATGTCAAACAGGTGAATTCTCTAAGTTTATCATTAAATAATCTTCCATTTAACACATGAATTCCGAACACTTGGCACAATCCAGCTAGTTTTTTCTCAAAAGTATTGTATACCAAGCAATCTTTTGATAAACGAGGCATATTAAAATTATCTGATGGGTAATCAATATCATTATAAATAAAGTCTAGATTGTCATCTGGAATATAATCAAGAAAATCTTTCATTCGTGCATTCAGATCACCTGCTACAAATATATGTTTTTCATTGTGATCATTTGCTATAATGTTTAAATATTGCTCAAGATCATCAATACCATCACTATCTTTGTTTAAATATACTGGGGAGTTTTCTGGAGAAATATAAATAAAAATACATATTGTAACCTTTTTCCAAACAGATGAAGACTTAAGTAACAGAACAACACTCATCATACACTCTCTGTACATAACCACTGTCCAGTAAATGTTCTCTTATAAAAACTGTCACTCCACCACTGTGCCTACCGAATTGTTTTGTTTTCTTCCTTACACAATTTAACACCTTATAACCTGGCAAAAAAATTAAAAACTAATTTTGAGATTTAACATTTGATTCACAAAAAGCCACAATATCAAAGGTTGCACAAAATAATTTAAATTCATCGTCTGAGTCATATTTCTGCAGTGCTTCGATGTTCCAAGTTAAAGCCGCATACCCTAGTTCCATCCAGCGAAAATAAATTATAATTTGGTTAATCTACAAACCTGTAACACACTTAGATCACGTTTTTATCAAATGGAGTGAAAAAGCAGGTTTTATATCGATAAATACCATGGGAATCCCCATGTCCCAATTGCTTGAAATAATTTTGAAAGTTAGTATTCTGATGACACCGGTAGAAGCACAACAATGCTTACGTCACGACAAATTTCACAGACTTGGGGTGCGTTCGTTTCACCTCTCCTGGTTGTATCCCCTCTCCAGATATCGTAAGACTTAGCAAAATTATTGGTTTTAAGGTTTTGTAACGTTTTGTATTGAGACACTTACTTGTCTGAACTTTATTGTTACTGAAAATGTTCACGAACTGTGAAGAAAAATCTCACACATGAACAACAACAAATCGGATGTTGATTGCGCGAACCGTGCACGAGAAAACAAACCGAACCAAAATGATAACGGTCACGTGATATACCAACGTCTGTGACATTAAAAATAGATTGGACCTCGCTTGCTTAACGGTTTTTTCTCGACAACACGTTTTGTGAAAAAATGCAAAAAAATGCATTTCGTGGTTTTACAAACATCAGGATTACCAAAAAGCACTTCAGGTGAATGAAATGTGTATTCTAAATAATAAAATGTAAGTAAAGTGCAATTTTATTTGTGAAAAATGGGGTTTAATAGCGAAAAACAACGCCGTAATGGTTAACAAATAAACGTAACTAGGGTGTGTCCCTTTAATATGCTGAAATGAGCATCCGTTGAGCCTTGGCCTACTTTCCAGCTATCACATGGCCGAGAATGGGCGTGACGTGACTGCGAGTGGGCGGAGACATCGGATGTATGTCTGTCTCTGTCACTTCTCGCAACATCGCCGAATGATCGCTGTTTAGAGATTTTAACAATATCTTTAGTTCTACGGTCATAGACATACACATCTCCATCAATAATTAGCTTGTTCTGCCTCATTTTCACATTTCTGTTCTTTTCACGGGCTTGAGTAAACCATGGAGAAAGAAAACACCTATCCTCTCGCACTTTATTAGTGAAATCATCTGTTACACGCTGGCCACTATCTCTTGAAAGCTTACTTTTAGTGAAGTCATCTGTTACACGCTGGCCACTATCTCTTGAAAGCTTACTTTTAATGAAATCATCTGTTACACGCTGGCCACTATCTCTTGAAAGCTTACTTTTAGTGAAATCATATGTTACACGCTGGCCACTATTTCTTGAAAGCTTACTTTTAATGAAATCTCTGTTACACGCTGGCCACTATCTCTTGAAAGCTTACTTTTAATGAAATCTCTGTTACACGCTGGCCACTATCTCTTGAAATCTTACTTTTAGTGAAATCATCTGCTACACGCTGGCCACTATCTCTTGAAAGCTTACTTTTAGTGAAATCGTCTGTTACACGCTGGCCACTATCTCTTGAAATCTTACTTTTAGTGAAATCATCTGTTACACGCTGGCCACTATCTCTTGAAATCATCTGTTGCACGCTGGCCACTATCTCTTGAAATCATCTGTTACACGCTGGCCACTATCTCTTGAAATCATCTGTTACACGCTGACCACTATCTCTTGAAATCATCTGTTACACGGTGGCCACTATCTCTTGAAATCATATGTTGCACGCTGGCCACTATCTCTTGAAATCATCTGTTACACGCTGGCCACTATCTCTTGAAATCATCTGTTACACGCTGGCCACTATCTCTTGAAAGCTTACTTTTAGCTGCTTTAAAGATCTCCGTTTTGTCTTTGGCCCGTACAAAGTTCACAATACTAGGGGAATTGAGCTTAAACGGGTTAAGACGATGTGCTTTTGTTATTGCATTTCTTTTCACACTAGACATGTGGAGAGTACCGATCATAAAGTCACGCACCTTTTCTTCCGATTCCTCCCACGACTCGTGAGCAGGCCCCTCTATCTCATGGATGGTGAAATTATTTCTCCTAGACCGAGACTCCATGTCCTCTAACTTATCTTCCAAAATACACAATTTGCTTTTTATCTCAGCATTTTCGGCCAAAACGTTCTCAAGCTGCATATTCAGATCCAAAACAATTTTATCTACCTTCACATTAAGCAGTTCAAAATTTTGGTTCATAGACTTAACATCGAATTGGACGTCTTTCAACATTTGAAGTATGTCACTTGTATTTTTATCACTGGGACTTTCAAGACCAACGGCACTCTCCCTGTCAGTTACAAGAGTTTGCTGTCTAGTACTCGGACCAGGGCCTGAGTTTATCTCCACAGAACCACATATCACCAGAAGAAAACTTAACAGCATTACTAACCTCAGGCTCAATCCACGCGAAGGCACATTGTAGCACGTGCAGCACAGAGGCCGCCATCTTGCCATCCCCATAGCCTTCCTAAATCCCCCTTGAAAAACACCAACTGAAATCCTCCACTTGCCATGTACATCTTTACCATCCTCATAGCCTTCCTAAATCCCCCTTGAAAAACACCAACCGAAATCCTCCACTGAACAGTTTCGATTCCCATATCGTCCAAAGGTAATTCCAAAGCACAACACAAATTCCACTCGAGTAAAAATGCTCAGCACACTTGCACAAAACATCAATTTTTTTCACAGACCAAAATCATGACCGCCACACTCGACGTATGCGCATACCAAGTTTATGGTAAGGTTAGGTAACTATGATTATTAACA
>NC_054705.1:11490205-11653641 GCF_016097555.1 Gigantopelta aegis
GAGCATAAATGTATTCACAATGGTGACCTTTATTTGACCTTGAAAATTTGGGTCAAAACGGCCCTTATCAGATGCCAATCATATCAGAATGTATCACTTAAATGTTGAGTTTCCTGAAAAATACCATGAAGTTTAGTCGCCACAGATGGTGTCATTTCATTTCAACTTATTTTCGTGCTTATATCCAATTAAGGTTCAAGCACGCTGTCCTGGACACACACCTCAGCTATTTGGGCTGTGTGTCCAGGACAGTGGGTTAGTTGTTAGTTGGTTAGTGGTTAGTAAGAGAGAAGAGGGTGTAGTGCCCTTACACCTACCCATTGAGCCCTTAAGAACTCGCTCTGGGTTGGAGCCGGTACCGGGCTGCGAACCCTGTACTTACCAGCCTGTAGACCGATGGTTTAACCACTGCGCCACCGAGGCCGGTAGATGGTGCCAATAAGTCAATTTTGGTGGATCTGGTTTACGGACTACTAGCTCCGCAGTTCCGGTTGAACGAACAACACTTTGACCAGTGTGTGTTGTTGTATCCAGCTGTAGCAGGTTAATTGCGCAGCTGTTGCATTTCTGTCAGTATTCAATATGCAGAGCAAACTGAATAGTCCTAATGTGTCGGTCAACATTTATTCTGGACGTCCAGTAACAAAATTGATTTGGTGAGTGGTTTAAACAACATTTATTTATTTACCTATTTATTTACTTATTTATCTATTTCAAAATGCCAAGAAACGTTTGTTTTGTTTAACGATACCACTAGAGCACATTGATTAATTAATCATCGGCTATAGTGGATGTCATATCAGGGCCGTAGCTAGGATTTTTTGTTTCGGGGGGGGGGGGGGGGTAAGTGTTAAGAAGAGATTTTTTTTCAGTTTCTATAATGCTTTCCGAATTTTTTTCGGGGGGGAAGGCAACTGCGTCCCTTGCCCCCATGCTAGCTACGGCCATGCATATATTTGGTAATTCTGACACGTAGTCATCAGAGGAAACCCGCTACATGTTTTTTTCTAATACACCAAGGGATCTTTTATATACACTTTCCCACAGACAGGAAAATACATACCACGGCTGGTTGTAACGAGAAAAAAAACTCAATCAGTTGAATGAATCCACTGAGGAGGTTCGATCCTGCGACGCAAGCACCTCAATCATCTAATGACCGTCACCCCTGCGCGTGATGTAACCTTACCGTGGTGCAGGGGTGTAACATTCTTTAAGAATGGCCAATACAGCGCAAATTGAAATTTTGAGTAAAAGTCAGTATCTATCTGTGATATTTGTATTTTTGCACAGTTCTTTGCACTGTTTTTATTTAAATCTTGAATTTTTATATTGATGTTGATCATCACTTTATTTGTTTGCATTACCATAGTTTGACACCCAATAGCCGATGTATTTTTCGTGCTGGGGTGTCGTTAAACATTCATTCATTCATTCTAATGACCGTCACAATCTAGGGGGTTTTCTTGACAGGATGCAACCCATCTCGTCCCTACAAGCTGTGGACCCTAACGGCCTTAACGTGGCCACACACGTGGACGTATAGATCGGACTTTAAACTTTTAGACCTTCGTTCAACATTTTATGTTAAAATTACCTCCGTTTTTTTCTATATTATTAAATAGTCCGATCCTCTCTTCTTTCTCTCGTTTATTTTTTGGACTGTCCTTCTAAAATGCTCCAAATTATATAAATATTCGGCCGAGCAGTCAATTCCTTTTTATTTTTGGCTAGTTAACTTTTTTTTTCTTTTTTTTTCACTAATTGCTATTACAAAATTCTGTCCATTTCCAATTCACTGCCCCATCCCCCTTCTGTCCCGTACCCAGTCACTCGCTACGTCAGAGATTGTGCCGGGAGAGACGTGCTTGAACCTTAATTGGATATACGCACGTTAAAGGGACATTCCTGAGTTTGCTACAATTTTTAAGATGTTATCGACTAACAGAGACTTTTTAACGACTGCATAAAATATTAGCGGCTATATATTAAACGTGTTTTTGATCGTTCTAATATTTGCATTAGATTAAATTTCATTTTATTTCCTAAAATATATTTGGGCTTCTTACACATATTAAGATGACCAGAAACACACTGAATATACAGACACTAATATTCTAAATAAGAAAATATATTTAATATGTAAGTTTAATCGTAGAAATATTTTATTAGTTGGAAACATCTTACAGTGCAGCAAACTCGGGAATGTCTCTTTAATATGTTATCCAATCCAATCCAGGGTGAGTCGTAGACTAGTGGTAAAGCGTTCGCTTGATGCGCGGTCGGTTTGGGATCGATCCCCGTTAGTGGGCCCACTGAGCTATTTCTCGCTTCAGCCAGTGCTCCACAACTGGTGTAACAAAGGCCGTGTTATGTGCAATCCTGTCTCTAGGATGGTGCATAAAAAAGATCCCTTGCTGCTAATCGAAAAGAATAGCCCATGAAGTGGCAACAGCGGGTTTCCTCCCTCAATATCTGTGTGGTCCTTAACCATATGTCTGACGTCATATAACCGCAAATAAAATGTGTTGAGTGCGTCGTTAAATAAAACATTTCCTTCCTTCCAATCCAATCCAATGATGAAAATCTCGCTTGAACGGTTAGTGTTTGTTTCGTTTCATGACCCCACTATAGCACACGTAATTTGTAGTGGTTTTGTTGTTGTTGTTTTGTCATGTATAGGTAGTTTTGGACTCCTATCCCTGCAAAACAAAATTCTGGATCCGTGCTTGACTGGACTTCATATTAAGAGGATATTTCATGTTTTTTTGTCAAATATGATTTATATCTCATTGAGTGAAGTTTGCAATCATATCTCACGAGTCGCGCTTGCACGACGAGTGTGATATGATTGCAAACTTCACGAGATGAAATATAAATCATATTTGACAAAAAACATGAAATTTTCTATTTATTATATAGCTTTTGGCAATTTACCTTTATTTTTAAAATGACAACAGCAAAATAGTTCCGGCTTTCTTACAGTGAAGATATCACTTTCTACAGTGACGATAACACATTTTAGAGTGAAATAGTGAAATTTTCTCACTAAAATATGTTATCGTCACTGAGTGACTGATAACACTTTTATTTCACTGATATTTTAAGATATTTCACTAAATGTTATATAATAAATAGAGAAATAATACATGAGTGGCCGTTAGATACCATTTATCTCACAACGACTTGTTTATATAGAGAATAATACATGAGTGGCCGTTAGATACCATTTATCTCACAACGACTTGTTTATATAGAGAATAATACATGAGTGGCCGTTAGATACCATTTATCTCACAACGACTTGTTTATATAGAGAATAATACATGAGTGGCCGTTAGATACCATTTATCTCACAACGACTTGTTTATATAGAGTAATAATACATGAGTGGCCGTTAGATACCATTTATCTCACTACGAGTTGTTTATATAGAGAATAAATACATGAGTGGCCGTTAGATACCATGTATCTCACAACGCAATTCAGTATTTACTTTCGATGAAGACGGACGTCAGCCCTTGCTCTCTCGATCTGCCCCCCCACCTGGGGGGATTGCTCAAGTATACGGAAGAATACCGGGTATCGTACACCGGGTCAATAACCCACATCTGAGAGGAAGATATAGGAAGAGGAAAAGCGCGCCAGGGAAGGAACAGGGGGGGCCAAAGCCAGCGGCTGGCTGGTGGCGCTCCTTCTGTGAAACCGCCCACAGCCCAGCCTACGACCATTTGGACAAGCTCCCGACACAACGGCCGACTACGCCACCGACTCCGTTCGAACCCATGTTCCCGGAGTTTCGTCACTTACTTCAACTCCGGAATAGCTACCAAGGAGGGGCAATACCCGCCGTTGGAAAGAGGAATACGACTGCGACCACCACCAGCAGGGACCCTCCCCAACAACCGCCGCCGTGGAACCGTTAGCCTGGACGCTCCACGGCCAACTGAACAAACGATTAGTGCTACTCACTGAAGACTCTGCCCCCCTTCTGAACATGGTTTAGGAAGATATAACGGCGAGGGAGACTACGAAAACCATACAGCCTAAACGACGGAATCAGCTGTTTGTTAGGCGCAAGGGACAACTCTACAGGCTCTGCTGATCGCCCATAACGTCTCAATCCATCACAACGATCTTCGGAGGTGATCAGTACCCTAATAGTCCTAGGCACACCAGAGTTCCATCAGTTCCTAATTCCAGACATGTTACCAATCTCCCACCAATCTCCTACCAACCTTTACCTCCGTGAGTACTAACCTTTTTTAATGGGCTAGTTAGACTTTAAACGTTTTGGAAGCAGTTCTAAATTCTTATGTTTATTTTTAAGTAGTCTCGCATTTTATTTTGGCGCCCGTTCAATTGCTCAAAATCACGACTTTTGTTTATATTTTTGGCTAAAATTTTAGAGTCCAGAATATCGGTAATACTCATAGGAGTGGCCGTTAGATCAGAACACCATCGGTGTTATCTCTGCACTAACTAAACGAATTGCCCACTTCAACTTACCCCCCCCCCCCCTTATATAGAGAATAATACGAAGTGGGAGTGGAACCTTCGTTAGACGTAAATATATTTATCTCACAACGACTTGTTTATATAGAGAAATAATACATGAGTGGCCGTTAGATACCATTTATCTACGAGAATCACAACGACTTGTTTATATAGAGAATAATACATGAGTGGCCGTTAGATACCAATACATGAGTGGCCGTTAGATACCATGTATCTCACAACGACTTGTTTATATCGATTTCCATCGTGTTGTTTTTCATTGGTTTTCTTACACACCTGTTGGTGAGAACACCATACGTTATTTTTGGTTACACATGGTTGTTAACACATGTACAAAATATGTGTTAACAATTTCAAGAGATACGACTGGCTGCTCCTAGGTGATGACCAGGTCACCAATGCGATGCATCCAATCAAAAAATAACCGGCCTCTGTGGCGTCGTGGTTAGGCCATCGGTCTACAGGCTGGTAGGTACTGGGTTCGGATCCCAGTCGAAGCATGAGATTTGTAATCCAGATATCGACTCCAAACCCTGAGTGAGTGTTCCGCAAGGCTCAATGGGTAGGTGTAAACCACTTGCACTGACCAGTGATCCATAACTGGTTCAACAAAGGCCATGGTTTGTGCTATCCTGCCTGTGGGAAGCGCAAATAAAAGATCCCTTGCTGCTAATCGCAAAGAGTAGCCCATGTAGTGGCGACAGCGGGTTTCCTCTCAAAATCTGTGTGGTCCTTAACCATATGCCTGACGCCATATAATCGTAAATAAAATGTGTTGAGTGCGTCATTAAATAAAACATTTCTTTCCTTTTTCCAATCAAAAAACTACACCTTGTCGTTTTAAGTTTATGAAAATTGTTGACAGCGCAGGGCTGAACGATTCAGTGAACAAACTAAATCGTCACAGGTTTAGTACGTATGTCCTGCAACTCGACTCTTTAGTTTGTAAAATAATACCAAGGTAGACAACACACAATGGCCACGTTATTCAGTCACCTGATTTTAAGCTTCATTGCGCATCGAAATCCGGGTCTGGGCGTAGCCCAGTGGTAAAGCGCTCGCTCGATGCGATCGATCCCCGTCGGTGGGCCCATTGGGCTATTTCTTGTTCCAACCAGTGCACCACGACTGGTATATCAAAGGCCGTGGTACATGTATGTACAACACTATAAACATGTGTAATTTGTTGTTGATATTGAAGACTGTTTTGTGGTAATTCCGGCCCGTGCGAAAGTAGTGGCTTTTTTGTGTAAAATGGGTGTATCCGGCCAGGTTTAGTGGGTGTGTTTGTTTGGTGGGTTTTATGTGTAAAATGGGTGTACTCCGACCAGGTTTAGTGGGTGTATTTGTTTAAACCAATATCCTGGGAGAAAGAGCTGGACTACAGGGGTTCTCCTTTTCAGGGCATGTTACCATGGGCCTGCTGATATCAATAAATGTCCTATAGCCACTAATGCTGTATAGAAACATATAACGTAAATAATAGTGATCTGTGGCCATCTACCGGCCTCAGTGGCACAGTGGTTAAGTCATCAGACTTCAGTCTGGTAGATACAGGGTTCGCAGCCCGCTACCGGCTCCAACCCAGAGCGAGTTCTTAAT
The DNA here is from genome assembly GCF_016097555.1 of Gigantopelta aegis. Classification (NCBI taxonomy): domain Eukaryota; kingdom Metazoa; phylum Mollusca; class Gastropoda; order Neomphalida; family Peltospiridae; genus Gigantopelta; species Gigantopelta aegis. Next base: position 11,496,326 of record NC_054705.1, read on the forward strand.
GGTTCAGTGGGTAGGTGTAAGGCCACTACACTTTCTTCTCTGTCACTAACCATTAACCAACTAACCACTAACCCATTGTCCTGGACAGACAGCCCAGATAGCTGAGGTGTGTGTCCAGGATAGCGTGCGTGAACCTTAATTGGATATAGGCACAAATATAATATGTTGAAATGAAATGAAATGTGGCAATACATGGAAATAAAATGTACCGTAATGTACTTGTGTCGATTAGGTGGAACAGTTGGTGTGTGTGTGTGTGTGGGGGGGGGGGGGGGGGGGTGTTTAACGACACCACAAGAGCACATTGATTTATTAATCATCGGCTATTGGATGTCAAACATTTGGTAATTGTGACTTTTAGTCTTAGAGAGGAAACCCACTACATTTTTCGATTAGTAGTAAGGGATCTTTTATATACACTGCCCTACATACAGGATATAAGGATATTTTGGGGAGGGTGTTCCGACCCCCAAAACCCTCCCCCTGCAGGCGCGTGTGCAGGAATTTTAGCAATGATGTGTCTACACTGTGGCGAGGGACGTTTACGGAGGGTGGTGGTGGGGGTCGGGGGTCGAGTCATGCTTCCCCGAACAAACTTCTCTTATCGCAGGGGGAGGGGGTTTCCACCCCTAAACCTCTCCCCCTACAGACGCGTGTGCAGAAATGTTAGCTAGGGTGGATCCACACTGGTAAGCGAGCGAAGTCTGAAGCGGGGGTGGGGGAGAAGGGTCGAGTCATGCTTACCGGAAAATATATATTATATATTTTTAATCGCTTAGAACACATGGAGCGGGGCGGAGCTCGGAGGGATTCCATTCCCCAGAACCCTCCCCTTCACACGCCCCTGCAAAGTAGTATGCAGTCAACACTTCAAACTAGATGTATACTTCACCGCCAACTCTTGTAAACTATTCGCCCAATACTGCTTCTATTCAACCCTAATCCTTATTTTTCAGTTAAAGGGACATTCCCTGGTTTTTAAACACTAAGGAATATTTTTGGCTATTAGAGCTGGGTTTTTTATAACTGAAATCATACTTTACTTAGATTTTATTGTTTGGATTATCCATTTCCGTACATTCGAAGTGTTTTTGGTCATCCTGGTGTTTTTAATATTACAAAATGCATTTCTCATATTTTAAAAACGCACGTGCGTCTGAGAGGTAACACTTATGGAAAGAAAGAAATGTTTTATTTAACGACGCACTCAACACATTTTATTTACGTTTATATGGCGTTAACATTTATGGAGTCGAGTTTTAGAGCGTATTTCATCATTTCAAAATCGCAGACTCTTGTTTCACTCAATTGTAACTTTATCCAAAGGTGTTACAGGTTTGTAGATTAACTGAACGTAGTGTTGGTTTTAGAGCGTATTTCATCATCTCAAAATCGCAGACTCTTGTTTCACTCAATTGTAACTTTATCCAAAGGTGTTACAGGTTTGTAGATTAACTAAACGTAGTGTTGGTTTTCACGGGTTGAAACTAGGGTCTGTCCCTTTAAATCAGTGTGGTTATAACACAGTTTATAGTAAATCTTGGTGTGTGTTCGTTCAGAAGAAAAAAAACCGCTCTCATTTCTTGCGTCGCACGCGTCTGGTTAAGATACAGCTTTAAAAGCCAATGTAAATAAAAGAAAACAAGAAAAACCTAAACAAAGAAACGGTCGGACAGGTTGGTGGTGTATTGGAAACCATTGGCATGTGCAACCCTCTCCCCTCCCCCACTTGACCCGCACCTATGTTAGTCAAGGATATTATAACACGTCGAGGCAAAAGTGCAGCTTTAGTTCTGTGAATGGTGATATCTGTGATAGGACCTGTCGTGTGCTGTTGCTATGGCCAGAAGGTAATTATATTTATTTACTGTCTTCTATGAATCTAGTTTTTAATACTGCCAATGGGACGGGATATAACCCAGTGGTAAACCGCTCGCCTGATGCGCGGTCGGTCTGGGATCGATCTCTGTCGGTGGCCCATTGTGCTATTTCTCGTTCCATCCAGAGCGGAATATAGCACAGTGGTAAAGCGCTCGCCCGATGCACGGTCGGTCAGGGATTCATCCCCGTCGATGGCCCATTAGGCTATTTCTCGTTCCAACCAGTGCACCGCGACTGCATCATTGTTCCAGCCAGTGTGCCAGGCTCATCATTGTGTGAAAGTGAAAAAGTGACAAACTAGATCTCAGCTTACTGGTACAAGGCACGTTGTTGTTGACATTGCATCAAACCCTCCTTTTTTGGTCGGGGGCGGGACGTAGCCCACTGGTAAAGCGTTCCCTTGAGATGTGCGGTCGGCCTGGGGTCGATCCCCGTCGGTGGCCCATTGCGCTACTTCTCGTTTCAGCCAGTGCTCCACAACTGGTGTAACAAAGGCCGTGGTATGAGAGAGAGAGAGAGAGAGAGAGAGAGAGAGAGAGAGAGAGAGAGAGAGAGAGAGAGAGAGAGAGAGAGAGAGAGAGAGAGAGAGAGAGAGAGAGAGAGAGAGGGAGGGGGAGGGGGAGAGGGAGAGGGAGGGGGAGAGAGAGAGAGAGAGAGAGGGAGGGAGAGAGAGAGGGAGGGAGAGAGAGAGAGAGAGAGAGAGAGAGAGAGAGAGAGAGAGAGAGAGAGAGAGAGAGAGAGAGAGAGAGAGAGAGAGAGAGAGAGAGAGAGAGAGAGAGAGAGAGAGAGAGAGGGAGAGAGAGAGAGGGAGAGAGAGAGAGCACCCCCTTTCAACAATGTTTCGTGTTAAAAATGTAGGTGATGACGGATTTCTTCCTGTAGTGTGTGTATTATTCAGGGCAGTACCTTCCGGGGGGCAGGGGGGACAGTTGCCCCCTGACAATATCACTTTTTGTTTTTTACTCCAGAAAATAGCATATACATCTCAGGGTTTAATTTGTATAGTGTTTCATTTGTTTATAAAACGTAGAGCCTATCACCCCCCCCCCCCCCCCCCCCCCCCCCCCCCCCCCCCCCCCACCCCTTGGATTTTGATACATATGGCTATTGTTGTATTAGAGCCGGGATCCATCTACCACTGATCATACATTTGCAATGTGTACTTGGAGGATTCTTTAGAAATAAACACAACCAAAATTTCTGTTAAAATCATTCCTTTGAAGTGCACAATTCTGATTAATGAGTGGGCTTTTGTCCAAGTGGGGTTTTGTCAAGTGATGTTAAGTCCGAGTGGGCTTTTGTCTTGTGGGGTTTAGTCAAGTGGGCTTTTGTCTTGTGGGGTTTTGTCAAGTGGGGTTTTTTCCGAGTGGGGTTTTGTTCTGGATTCGTGCCGTTAGGATACGGCGATTGAAATAATAATTCTAAAACAAACAAACAAAAAATCGCTCGCATTTCTCGCGTCCGGTTAGGATACAGCTTTAAAAACCAATGCAAATAAAAGAAAACAATTAAGAACCTAAACAAAGAAACGGTCAAATAGGTCCGTCAAGGAGAAAATTTGTCACCTGTTTTGTTTTCTATTTATTTAAATGATCTAGATAATTACTTAAAAAGCCACAATTGTACTGGGGTATCTATAGCCACAGATGACATAGCAACAATCTCGGAAACCATTCTTTATTTTCTATGCTTATTATATGCCGACGATACTGCGCTTCTCGCAACAAACGCCTTCGATTTACAACAATCCCTTAATGCCTTTTCACAATATTGCAATAAATGGAAACTTAAAGTTAACGTAAACAAAACTAAAATAATAATTTTTAATGGTACTGCTACTGACTACAAGAACGTATTTACATTAGGAAACCAAACACTCGAAAACGTAAAAGAGTACAAATATTTAGGGTTAACTTTTACCAAATTAAATAGGTTTAAAATCACCAAAAAACTGCTAACACAAAAGGCGACAAAAGCAATGTACTTTATCCTATCAAAATCTAAAGACAATAACTTTTCAGTTGAATGTAAATTAAAATTATTTGATTCCATGTTTGTCCTGATTCTTTTATATGGATGTGAAATATGGGGCTATGAAAATATTGATATTATTGAAGCTATTCATATTAAATTTTTAAAACACATCCTACCAGTAAGGAAAGGAACCCCACTATTCATGATATACGGTGAACTTGGAAGAAAACCCCTTAAATTAATTATCCAACAAAGGATGATAAGTATCTGGGACCGAATTGTTTCTGGAAAACAAACAAAAACATCCTTCTTATTGTATAAACTAATGTTACACGACTCTAACATATCTGGATATAATTATAAGTGGATAAAACACGTGGAAAATATATTTAACCAAATAGGTATGACCAGTATTTGGATGTCACAAAACTTTTCATCTATACCACTACTTATTCATCACGTTAAATTAAGACAAAACGATCAGTACCTACAACAATGGAATAGCGACATAGCTTCATCATCAAGGGGTAAAATGTACACCACATTTAAAGAACATCTAACATTAGAAAAATATATTATAAAATTACCACAAATATCCTGGACTACGTTACTAAAATTTAGAACATCAAACCATTACTTACCAGTCGAAACAGGACGATAGAACAACACCCCAGTAGAAAGCAGACTATGTACACTATGTAACAAAAATGACATCGGAGACGAATTTCACTATCTACTTACATGTATAGATGTATAGATGTATAGATGGATGGATAGATAGATTATTACTATTAGAAATATATTTCATTTTGTATTATTATTATTATTATTTGAAATTTTTGTTTTGATATTGTACATGTAAATTTTCTCCTGTAAACCCCATCTTGTCACGGTCATATAATTATTGTTAATGTACCTCATATGCCGCTGAATAGCCGCCTGAGTGAAATAAAGTTCTGTTCTGTTCTGTATCTGAACTGAACTGAACATTTATTTCTCTCAGGCCGTAATCCACGGCATATGAGGAACAATATATAATACAACAATTCACACTTTTTAACAAGATGACAGAGTAAAACTATTCACATAAGTATATCTACATAAAACGAACATGGGAATATAATTATAAATAATTGGTTTGGGTTTGCATACACAATAATAATACAATAAAGCTATGAGCCGGAGGGCTTGAAAGTATTCATAATATGTTTACAAAATATTGCAAGTTTTCGGAGGACACCAGGTTTTTTACAATTAAATAATTCGTGAAATTTATATGTGTTTGGTTTGGATCGATGATATTTCGTATATATTGAAGTCTGAATTGGTTGAAATATGGGCATGTAAAATATAATGGAATTCATCTCCGATGTCGTTAGTGTTTATATCATGTAATGGTTTACGTATCCATCTACCTGTCTCTATTTGGAAGATAGTGGTTTGATACTCTAAAACGTAACAATGGGCACCAATGTTTTTTTTCTAATAAATTTAAATAATTTTTCGAATGCTATACTTTTTGTAACAAGATGCTTCGATGTCAATATGACTGTACCATTTGCAAAAATTGATCTATGAGTTTTTGTTGAAATAAACATTTTCAACAATGAAGCACTATTAATACGCTCACAATGTGACCACCATATGTATGTGCAACCAATATTATCTAAAATTGATTTTATAAAAGCTATCCATTTGTGATCATAAAAATGTGTATTTAATCATTCAATAACATTCTGTACACTAATAATGATAGCTTGGACTGCTTCCCAGTAATCATCCTAAACCAAAATCCTATCATTTCTTATTTTACTGTTATATCTACCGGGAAGCATCCAAGTTCTCCATACAACATATATAATGGGGTGGATTTTTCTAACAGGCAATAATAACTTTAAATATTTGCTATACAATTTTTCTATGCAGGACAGACTTTCAAAACCCAAATTTCACATCCGTATAAAGCAATAGGTAAAACCATACAATCGAATAATTTAAGTTGGCATTGAATGGAAAGATGGCAACGTTTTCCTTGTCTAAGTGTAAAATACATAGCTTTTTGAGCTTGATCATATTGATGTTTTCGAGCATTAGTGAATTTATTGGATTTATGAAATATAATTCCAAGATATTTGTATATTTCTACATTATCTAGATTTGTGTTTCCTAAATCGGAAACCACTGGTGTGTGCAACGCAGCTGGTGTCAGCCTGTGACAACAATACGGTAACCGTCACGCTTCGACTGGCAGCCATATTGAATATTGATTCAGTAATTACACACTTTACCACAAACACTGAGAGGTGTTTTATCAAATATATTAGAATTTGAAAATCCTATGAAGATTATAAATGTGTCAGTTTATTTAATGCACATAATATTGGATCGCATTTGTTTTGGCATTGATATGATTGCACGGGCGTAGGAAGGTGCCAAAAGGAGGGGGGGGGGGCACGCACACACATATATATACATACATGTATAAATATATATAAACCATTGCTGCTGCTACAAAGTGGTGTGCACATGCGCTGTCGGTCTGGGATCTATCTCCGTCGGTGGCCCACTGTGCTATTTGTCATTCCAGCCAGGACGGGATGTGGCACAGTAGGAAAGTCCTCGCCTGATGCGCGGTCGGTCTGGGATCGATCTCCGTTGGTGGCCCATTAGGCTATTTCTCGTTCCAACCAATGCACCACGACTGCATCATTGTTGTAGCCTGTCAGCGGGCCCATTGGGCTATTTCTCGCTCCAGCCAGTGCACCACGACTGGTATATCAAAGGCCGTGGTATGTGTTATCCTGTCTGTGGGATGGTGCATATAAAAGATCCCTTGCTGCTAATCGAAAAGAGTAGTCCATGAAGTGACGACAGCGGGTTTCCTCTCTCAATATCTGTGTGGTCCTTAACCATATGCCTGACGCCACATAACCATAAATAAAATGTGTTGAAACATTTCCTTTCTTCCATATGTAGATCCCTCCTTTATTTTTCAGACGGACCGTTCAAAATTGCGCCTAATTTCCTTCATACAAAACTGCGCACCCTTTCCATTTGGCCTTAATCCTACGGGACATTCCAAATTCCATAGCACCCCAAATCACCCTCCGCCTGTTACCGACCCCGGCCGGGCTGCTGGTGCTCTCTTGTATCTTAGATGCCAGTGTAGGAGGTCCCCACCCCCTCCACCCCACCCCAAACTTTCCTGTCCTGGACAGAAGAGCCGGTGCCTGTGCCCAGGACAGGCGTGCACTACAACAGCTTGTTATAAATGTGCACGTTAAACACTCTGCCCTGACCTGACCAGATAAAGTGATATATGTAGGTAGCACTAAATCAAATAACTTCCGGCTGGGTCAAAGTTCGAGGTGCACCAAATTATTGATAGAGAAGTGAACACCACAAGTCTTGTGATTGGTTATAAATGTGAGTGTGTTCTTCTGGGCTAAAAATGTTTGCAATTTTATTTCATCTAGTACCACTGAGTCAAGTAGCCTTGTGCTTGGAACATGTATGGGGTACCTGTGAAAAAAGTACTCAAATTTTGTGCGAAACTTGCGGTGTTGTAAAAACATCTGGTTATACCGAAAATGAGCCATCAACGGTAACCATTTTCTGCAGTTAATACTTTGAGGTAGGGGTTGTAGTACTGATATTTATGGGTCATAGTTTGGTTGATATATTGCATATAGTGTCTTTAAACACAAACGTTAACATGGTCGCCTATGGGATTTTATTTAGTATAGTCTTACCTGTAATATACGCGTTGTCCTGGCTGTCAACACACCGGCCTCAACGGACATAAGGCTCGTAGGTACAGGGTTCACAGCCTGGTACCGGCTCCCACCCAGAGCGAGTTTTAACGACTCATTGGGTAGGTGTAAGACCACTAACCACTAACAACTAAACCACTGTTCTGGACAGACAGCCCAGATAGTTGAGGTGTGTGTCCAGGACAGCGTGCTTGAACCTTAATTGGATATAAGCACGAAAATAAGTTGAAGTGAAATGAATGTGAACAAACGGAACAATCAGTGAATATATGTGAAAAACACTCGGTGTGTGGTATATCCGTATAAAACATTTATTCCGTGCTGGAAATAGGTTTTTTTTTTTTTTTTTTTTCTTTGAAACATTTGTTTTAGTCAAACTAATTTAAACAACATGAGAAATGCGCGTGCATGTGTGCGTGCGTGCACGTGTATACGCGTGCTTGCGTACTTGCGTGTTGCGTGTTTGGTTACTTGTGTGTGTGTGTGTGTGTGTGTGTGAGAGAGAGAGAGAGAGAGAGAGAGAGAGAGAGAGAGAGAGAGAGAGAGAGAGAGAGAGAGAGAGACACACACGCAGACACACACACACACAGAGAGAGAGAGAGAGAGACACAGAGACAGAGGGATATAAAAGGGTGGTGAAAGAGAAAGAAAGAGAGAAAAATCGAGGGAGGTGAGGGTTTGGCTGCCAGTGATTTAAATGGTTAAACATTTGTACACTAGAAAGCCTTTCATAATTGATCGACCATGTTGGGATCTATCCCCGTCGGTGGACCCATTGGGCTATTTTTCGTTCCCGCCAGTGCACCATGACTGGTATATCAAAGGCCGTGGTATGTGTTATCCTGTCTGTGGGATGGTGCATATAAAAGATCCCTTGCTGCTAATCCAAAAGAGTAGCCCATGAAGTGGCGACAGCGGGCTTCCTCTCTCAATATCTGTGTGATCCATAACCATATGTTCGACGCCATATAACCGTAAAAAAATGTGTTGAGTGCGTCGTTAAATAAAACAGTTCCTTCCTTCTTTCCTTGATTTACCTTGTTTCACTTGCGATCATTTAACTGCAAATTGTGTTAACTTGTGTTAACTGGCATCGGTGGCGCAGTGGTTAAGCCATCGGACTACAGGCTGGTAGGTACAGTGTTCGCAGCCCGGTACCGGCTCCAATTCAGAGCGAGTTCTTAAGGTCTCATTGGGTAGGTGTAAGGCCACTTACACCCTCTTCTCTCTCACTAACCAACTAACAACTACCGTAACCCACTGTCCTGGACAGACAGCCCAGATAGCTGAGTTGTGTGCCCAGGACAGCGTGCTTGAACCTTAATTGGATATAAGCACAAAACTAAGTTGAATGCGTTGTGTTTAACGACATCACTACTACTGAAGACGCCTATTATGACCAGCATACAATAATTATAATATGCGTCCAAGTAAATATATCTCTTTCTACAGAAATCTGTTCAGATCTTCTTTATAAATATTACTTACTTTTGATATTTGTTTTTGGGTGGGATCCCCCCCCCCCCCCCCCCCCCCACACACACACACTAAGTTTTACATTACCTGTTGAATTGTTATATTGATGTTGACCATCACTTAATTAATGTTTGCCGATGTATTTTTCATGCTGGGCTGTCGTTAAACATTCATTCATTCATTCATTCATCCATTCATTCATTCTTTCTTTCTTTATAACTGTACAGCAAACGTTTCGAGATATATTATTCACCATTCGTGTCTGATCCTCGTTACATTCTTTCGTTCTCCTTGTTCCTCTTTTTTTCCTTTCTTTGTGTTTTTGTGTCTTTGTGTCTTTTCTTCTGGTTAGGTGTAAATCTAATTGCATGTTTCCGAGATGTATTGTGGGACTCAATGGCAGTACTGTTATGTCCACTGTTAGTAACAGTGTTAATTTCTAGATACTGTGAATAAGGCTTTTTATAGCAGTCAATATTGGCTGAAACTATTTACGTGTTATCGTGTTTCTTTTCATCAATATATTATTCGTGAATTCAAGGAGGCTAGACAATTTTTTTTAAACAGGTATGGGTGTTCCCTGTTTTCGATGTGTACGTAATATACCAGTAGCCTGAGGCGGGATTCAGTTAGCTCGGTGGTAGACCTGTGTGAAAATGCACAATAGCAGATCTCTCTCTCTCTCTCTCTCTCTCTCTCTCTCTCTCTCTCTCTCTCTCTCTCTCTCTCTCTCTCTCTCTCTCTCTCTGTCTGTGTCTGTCTGTCTGTCTGTCTCTCTCTCTCTCTCTCTCTCTCTCTCTCTCTCTCTCTCTCTCTCTCTCTCTCTCTCTCTGTGTCTGTCTGTCTGCCTCTCTCTCTCTCTCTCTCTCTCTCTCTCTCTCTCTCTCTCTCTCTCTCTCTCTCTCTCTGTCTGTGTGTCTGTCTGTCTGCCTCTCTCTCTCTCTCTCTCTCTCTCTCTCTCTCTCTCTCTCTCTCTCTCTCTCTCTCTCTCTCTCTCTGTCTGTGTCTGTCTGTCTGCCTCTCTCTCTCTCTCTCTCTCTCTCTCTCTCTCTCTCTCTCTCTCTCTCTCTCTCTCTCTCTCTCTCTCACACACACACACACACACACACACACACACACACACACACACACACACACACACTACAGATATCACTCCCTTTTGGAGCTCGGCTCATTTGCCTACGACAAACTCAAATTGTCCTTTTTAGAATTTTGCTATCCACCTCCACCTTTTTTACAAAATCCTAAATCCGCCCCTGCACAATCTCCATCCCGCTGCACAATCTCACACAAGCCGCCATTGTCCCATTACTAATATACAACACGTGAAATGGCATGCGAGTGACAGTTACACTGAGGAATTTTTCCAAGCTGAATTTCGATCGATGTTGTGCTTAACACGCATGATACGAATCTGATTCTGAGAGACAATTACAACGCGTGTATTGGATTACATAATGTATTGGATTACACGGGGTTGGGTGGACGGTCTGTGGTGTCGTGGTGTGTATGTCGTTTCTATGTCGACTTTCCTACCTTCGTTCGTGTTTTTACAGGTAAAGATAAAGTTTGTTTTGTTTAACGACACCACTAGAGCGAATTGACTTATTAATCATCGGCTGTTGATGTCAAACATTTGGTCATTTTGATTTTACAGGTAAATAACATGTTGTTTTTGTGTGTGGGAGGGGGTATGTGCTTTTGGTTTGTTTGTGTTTGTGTTTGTTGTTTGTTGTTTGTTGTTTGTTTTGTTTTTTTGTTGGGTTTGTTTTGTTTTTGGGAGACCGGCCTCGGTGGCGTCGTGGTTAGGTCATCGGTCTACAGGCTGGTAGGTACTGGGTTCGGATCCCAGTCGAGGCATGGGATTTTTAATCCAGATACCGACTTCAAACCCTGAGTGAGTGCTCCGCAAGGCTCAATGGGTAGGTGTAAACCACTTGCACCGACCAGTGATCCATAACTGGTTCAATAAAGGCCATGGTTTATGTTATCCTGCCTGTGGGAAGCGCAAATAAAAGATCCCTTGCTGCTAATCGGAAAGAGTAGCCCATGTAGTGGCGACAGCGGGTTTCCTCTCAAACTCTGTGTGGTCCTTAACCATATATCTGACGCCATATAACCGGCAATAAAATGTGTTGAGTGCGTCATTAAATAAAACATTTCTTTCTTTTGTTTTGGGGTTTTGGCTGGGGGGGTTTTAACTCACCGAACATGTGCATGATATTCCAGCAGAATGGGGTCTAGACTGTTGCGTCCGAAGTTTATATGGCGGTTGAGTCATTCCCCCAGAAAATATATTAAAAAAAAAATAAAATGCTTGAGCAGGGATCTGTTCCGACCACCGAACCCTCGCCTGCTCATTCAGGCGGGTCAAGTGCAGTGGTATCAGTATCATTTTAAGATAGGCGTACGGACTCCCATTTTATGTGGGAGAGATGTAGCCCAGTGGTAAAGCGCTCGCTTGATGCGCGGTCGGTTTGAGATCGATCCTCGTCGTTGGGCCCATTCGGCTATTTCTCGTTCTAGCCAGTGCACCACGACTGCTATACCAAAGACCGTGGTATGTGCTATCCTGTGTGACATATTGCATATAAAAGATCCCTTGCTGCTAATCAAAAAGAGTAGCCCATGAAGTGGCGACAGCGGGTTTCCTCTCTCAATATCTGTGTGGGGGCAGGACGTAGCCCAGTGGTAAAGTGCTCGCTTGATGTGCGATCGGTTTGGGATCGATCCCCGTCAGTTGGCCCATTGGGCTCATTGGGATATTTCTCACTCCATCCAGTGAACCACGACTGGAATATCAAAGACCGTGTGATGTACTATCCTGTCTGTGACAGTGCATATAAAAGATCCCTTGCTGCTAATCGAAAAAAGTAGCCCATGAAGTGGCGACGGCGGGTTCAGCCTCTGTCAATATATGTATGACCCATAACCATATGTCCGACGCCATATAACCGTAAATAAAATGTGTTGAGTGCGTCGTTAAATAAAACATTTCTTTCTTCCTTCCGCAGTCTATATGGATGTTGAGTCATGTACCCCCGGAAAATATATTAAGATAAAAAAGAAGCATTGCTTGAGCAGGGAGCGGTTCCGACCACTGAAACCCTCCCCTTGAACCTGCGCCTGCTCATTCAGGCGGGACAGGTGCACTGGTTTCAATGTCATTTTAAGATAGGGGTACGGAGTAAAGTAAAGTTTGTTTTATTTAACGACGCCATTAGAGCACATTGATTTTTTTATCTTATCATCGACTATTGGACGTCAAACATATGGTCATTCTGACACTTTTTTTTTTTTTAGAGGACACCCGCTGTCGCCACATAGGCTACTCTTTTACGATAGGCAGAAAGGGGTCTTTTATTTGCGCTTCCCACAGGCAGGATAGCACAAACCATGGCCTTTGTTGAACCAGTTATGGATAACTGGTCGGTGCAAGTGGTTTACACCTAACCATTAAGCCTTGCGGAGCGCTCACTCAGGGTTTGGAGTCGGTATCTGGATTAAAAATCCCATGCCTCGACTGGGATCCGAACCCAGTACCTACCAGCCTGTAGTCCGATGGCTTAATCACTGCGCCACCGAGGCCGATGGATTTTTTGTAGGATGGGGCAGGCTGATATTTGCCCGAATTAAACGACGCATCGAGATTACAACATCTATTTATATTAGTGGGGGCGGGATTCAGCTCATTCGGTTGAGTGTTCGCCTGAGGTGCTTGAGTCGCAAGACCGAATCACGTCGGTGGATCTATTCAACTGATTTGGTTTTTCTCGTTCCAATCAGTGCACCACAACTGGTTGAAAGCTGTGGTATGTGTTTTCCTACCTGTGGGAAAGTGTATATAAAAGATATCTTTCTGCTAATGGAACAACTTAGCGGGTTTCCTTTGATAACTAATTGTCAGAATTACCAAATGTTTGACATCAAATAGTGGATGATTAATTAATCAATGTGCTCTAGTGGTGTCCTTAAACATAACAAACTTTATTTGCATTGGCATTAATAACAAACATAATTTATACAAAGGCTATTTCATGGTTGTTTACGAATACGATTTTTATGTCAACGAGTGATGTGTGAACATATCACGTTTTCGGACATCACGAGTTGACATATAAATTTTATTCCAAAAACCACTATGAAATGGTTCTATGTATTATGTTTCCTAATTTTTGACAATATCTTTCGCTTTTCCTACCGAAAACACGTTACGTAATAAATTATATATGTTTTAGTCGAACTTTTCAACAATGTTACTTAACCATGAACTTTATTTAATTATTAAATTAATAATTATTTAATAACACTGCTGCCAGCAAAAACAACAAGCAAACCAAAACATGAATTGAACTCGAAGTCAGACTAACTATCCGGGATTTACCGTATAAAAGCCCCGGACTTAAATACGGAAAATATCACCTTGGAGAAGATAAAGTTTTATCTGAAATTAGGCCAAGGGCTTAAATTAAGTTAAAAAAAAGTTATACTATAATAAAGAAATATTTTATTTAACGACGTACTCAACACATTTTATTTACGGTTATATGGCGTCAGACGTATGGTTACGGACCACACATATATTGAGAGAGGAAACCCGCTGTCGCCACTTCATGGGCTACTCTTTTTCGATTAGCAGCTGGGATCTTTTATATGCACAATCCTACAGACAGGGTAGTACATACTACGGCCTTTGATATACCAGTCGTGGTGCACTGTCTGGAACGAGAAATAGCCCAATGGGCCCACCGACGGGGATCGATTCCAGACCGACCGCGCATCGACGAGCGCTTTACCACTGTGCTACGTCTCGCACCTTATACTATAATAAAAACAAAGGGTGCAAGTTAGGATAGCAACGGAGTACATAATAATCGTTGTTTCATGACAAACATGTTTCAATATATTTTAATTTTAATTGAGAAGGGTCAATGCATACTTGCATTCTAGTGTCCTTAGTTTCATAGTTAAGAAAATGGAAGAGGAGACTTCCGGTGTTTGTCAATATAAATGTTCTTGTGACTATAAGGTTATTGTAATGGATACTTGAGGTTTACTTCCTGTGTAATTATGGAGCTAATTTTAATTAGACTGCAATCATATTCATATTTTGCCGAACAAGTTCATGATTCAGTTATCTCCCTTGTAACTTATTACAATCTAGTTATTGTCGCTTCATCGTTTGTTTTAGTTTTATGATTACCAATGCATCTGAATGAATGAATGAATGAATGTTTAACGACACCCCAGTACGAAAAATACATCGGCTATTGGGTTTCAAACTATGGTAATGCAAACAAATAAAGTGATGATCAACATCAATATAAAAATTCAAGTTTTAAATAACAGTGTAAAGAACTGTGCAAAAATACAAATATCACAGATAAATACTGACTTTTACTCAAAACGTTAATTGTATCCCGAAGAAAACAAGGGGATTTGTGCTGTATTGGCCATTCTCAAAGAGAATGTTTCACCCCTGCACCACGGCGAGGTTACAACACGCGCAGGGGACCAAAACTGTTTGAGTCTAGACTCGAGACTAATAGAGTCTGAGACACTAATGTCATGACCATACAACGTGTATGCGCGTGACGTCATTAGAGATTGAGTCTGGACTCTAAAAGTTTTATAAGTACGGTCCCAGGTCTGGTGCTCATGAAACTTTTAGAGTTTTGACTCGATACTCTAATAGAGACTGAGCCACCAATGTAATGACAATGCCACACAAATAGTATGCGCGTGACTTCATTAGAGATTGAGTCTGGACTCTAAAAGTTGTATAAGTACGGGGCCTGATCGTATTTAAAAAATAACAAAATGTATTGTTAACAATTTTACCAGTTTTACCTATAAAACAAAATGGGTATGAAGTGCAACGACGGTAAATTATTTAAAATTTATTGAGTAGCCTACGACATCAAGTAGTGGTGGGAATTAGTTGACTGATTATCCTGAGTACTCAACTTATTGTGTTAAAGGCATATTGTCACCAGCGTTGACATGGATTTTACTGCATTATGGTTCAGTTAAGGTGATGCAATAGCTAGATTTGGTTTCCAACAATTAATGTAATTTTTAATTTAATATCCATTTTTAGAAAAATAAGGTCCTTAAATCCGTTACAGTATGCCTTTAATCGTTGGACTTATTATCACGAGTGTTCGAATTGCTATAACCAAAGAACCTCAGGTGAGCACTCTACCGACATCTAGATCCCACTTCCTTGAGATAATAAGTCGAAATCAAGATAATAATATAACTTTGTCTCCTAAATATATTAAATATACTATTGTAATTATTGGTAGTCTGTTAAAAAAACCATTTTACATTTTTATATTTTATATTTTACATAATAAAAACACTCCCGATAAAACCACACACACACACACACACACACACACACACACACACACAAACTGGTTATGGACCATGGAATGTGATATCCTGTCTATGGGAAAGTGCATACTAGTATATAAAAGATCCCTTGCTGCATTAAAACAAATCTACCGGCTTTCCTCTGATGACTACGTCAGAATTACCACGTTTGACAACCAATGTGCTCTAGTGGTGTCGTTAAACAAAAAACGAAAACAAACTTGTATCTCACCAGACCGATCTCGCATTAAATGCATTAAAACATGAAAGGGATTTTACGGACTGTTAGGGTTGCTGGCTGGAACCTGTTTCGCAGATGCGTGGTTCGGATCCATGTGTCTTGGCGAGGGCTTGTCACGGGTGGTCGGCCGCTACGGGGACGGTCCCTGACCTGATTGTTTTGTTGATATCGTTGCCATAAGTGCCATATGGTGTTTCTGTGGACGTTGAATTGACATACGACGTCACGCTGCGAGGTCCCAGATACAAGTATCCCTATGACTCGCCATCTGTCATTGTAACTGAGGCGTGACATGATGAAATTTAATCAAACAGTTCACTAATGGTGTTTTCTGACTTCTGGACTTCCGAAGGCTGCACAGAGTGGCAATGATTTGTGACTGAATGTCTGGTCTTTTATGGTGAACACTGGACAGCATTTCTCCCGAATATTCCATTTTTCTTGCACAAAGCATGCAAACGCTGCAACAACCGCCTGGTTGCATTTCTTTGAGCTGTTTCGTGCACATTTTCTCTGGTTTACATCCATAAATCCATTCACAAATTTATTACTCCAAACAATCCGTCACAATATCTTTTGCCTTTGACTATATATTGCAGTTGAGCAGTCGCATAGCCCGGCCCGTACGTATTGGTATCGTCCGCGGTACGGTGGTCGTATAAATAGTCTCGCTCGATATTTTTTAGAATTATTATGCTCCCAAATAAAGTTATAAAAGACCAAGTATGATTGGTCGATATTTAAATTATTATTTACAGACGAAATGTTACCTGAACATGGGATTTCAGGCAATGCTGCTAGATCTACTGGTAGACCAGTAGAGCTAATTTTAATCAGATTGACGTGATTGCTATATTTTCAAATATCACTTTTATAGTTTTTGTGGATCTGTATATATTTCATAGCTATGTACAGTATAACTCCTCTAACCGGACACCCTCGTGTCCAAGTAAAATGTCCGGTTTTTAAGAGGTATCCAGTTTAGAGAGGTTAAAACTCTGTCATGGATAGAACTCTCTGGCGAAGTCAGAGGTTGTGCCCACGACAGGCGTGCTTGAACAGTTCTCTGATGAAAGCATGCCCACACACTAACAGAGGTTAAGTTTTGTACTGATTTTTAAAGAAAGGACTGTGGAAAATGTCATATCTTGGGAGGGAATTCCGGTTAACAGAGGGTCCGGTTTTGAGATACTGTGTATAATAAATGATGTCATGAATTTGCCATATATTAAGAGGGTGTAGGCGGAGGGCATCGGGGATTCGAATAAATGCCCTACTGAGGGTAACACGTTTTTTTTTTTCTTCTTACAGCGCAGCTTGAACAAATACACAAATATTCCGGACCTTTCCAATAAAAATATGAAATATAAAAATTTAAAGTAGTGCCAAAAAGCTCTACTTTGAAACAGAAATCAAAATAGTCTTGTACTGTTCATAGGCGAAATTAAGCTCATTCGGTTGAGTGCTCGCTTGAGGTGCTTGCGTCGCAGGATCGAACCACCAGTGGATCCATTCAACTGATTGTGTTTTATCCCATTCCAACCAGTGCACCACAACTGATCAAAGGCCGTGGTATGTGTTATCATGTCTGTGGGAAAGCGCGTATAAAAGACCCCTTGCTGCATTATAAAAAATGAAGCAGCTTTCCTTTGATAACTACGTGTGAGAATTACCAAATGTTTGATATCCAACAGCCGATGATTAATTAATCAATATGCTCTAGTGGTGTTGTTAAACAAAAACTGTTTTATAATTTCAGAAGTCTTCTCGTCTGAGGATGCAACTCGTGTTTGTCCGTTCGTCCGTGTGTTGGAATCCGATCAAAGAATGCGACTGACCACCGACGCAGCGGAACACCTGACCTGGTAGCCATGCACAGTCTTGGTAGACGCATTCTAGCTGGATTTATTACAATTCAGATTGTGGTTGTGGCCTTTTTCCTACTGCGAAATCCTTTCGACCAGGTGAAAGGCTTCAGGAATATAGTGCAACAGTTGAATGTTGGGAACATATTGTCACGGTCGAATTTTTCGAATTATGAGAACACCACACAACAGTCGACTTTTAAGGACACCACACAACAGTCGAATTTTAAGGACATGCCGCAAAGTAGCATTGCTGTCAAGACTGATATTTCTAAAGTAACCACTGAAACGAATAATCGACCACTGACGGCGCCTGTTACGTCACTTCCTGTCCAGAAACCTATTGTGAAATATGCCGAGTATCCTTACAGAACATACAACGTAACATGCCGAACGGTTTCGCAAACACTCCGAAACACCCCATTTACACCTGATGATGCTAAAAATGTGTTAGAATGGTACAAAAGTGTGGACGACTATTTTAAGCCGCACAGGACAGATCCTATTAACATGCCAGAAGATGAAGGGGAAAACTTGTTTCTCAATTACGACTACAACAAACCTTCATCCCACACTCTTACCGATGCAAACTTTCAATACTTTCATTTCGACGGCGACAAGATTTCGTGTTACAAGCGCGGGACTGCGGACATACGAAGTCAGCCAAACGGAACGACGTGCATTTGTCATCAGGAGTTTACTGGCAAGCTCTGTTCCGTGCCAAAGACTGTGGAAAATTCGCGAAAGAACGTGAAACGGCAGTACACGTTCAAGCCCAGGAAGGTTCCACGTCGAATTATTTTTGCGATGACGTTCAACATGGAACATATTATTCTTTACCTGAAGATGATTCAGAACGCACCAGCCGTTGATTTGTTTGTTCTGCTCGAAAGCAACTTCACGAACTACGGCGATCCGAAACCGCTTTACTTACTTCCGGTTTTGAAGAGGGGATTCATGCGCCGCTGGCACGGCAAAATCATGCACATGTTTACGAGCGAATTCCTGCAGCAGGCACGACAGAGAGGCAAAGGTTTCGAACAGGAGAATCACATACGGGGTCTGTTCGCGCCCGCCATTAAACAGCGCGTCAGCAACGTCCGCGACGACGACCTATTTTTATACTTCGACGCGGACGAAACTCCCGGATTAGACGAACTACTTTTCCTCAAGCTGCACGACGGATATCCGGTTCCGGTGGGCTTCCACATGATTCTGTGTCGATACGGATTGTACTGGTGGGATGAGAAGGTCAAATGGCGCGCTGTCGGAGTCGCGCCAATGAAAATGTTCCTCGACGTGTATTCGGGACACGCGAATATTCTGCGTGGTCACACGGGCATACGCAAAAATAAACGAATAAAGAATTTCGGGTCGGACCCGCTTCACGAAGTGTGGAATCTAGGATCAGAAGCGAATTGCGTAGGGTGGCATTTGTCCCCTTCAGGGACTCCAGGACAGGTCTTCACCAAAATCATGTCCGTGATTAACGCCGACTGGCCGCGATTTGCAGATAATCCAGTGAATCGAAATATTACGTATATAGCCAGTTTGTTTAGGAGAGGCCGATTCTTTGACCTCAAACATGACTGCGTGGCGATTTGTCCACGAGAGCTCCCCCAGTTTAAAGATTTAGGTTATATTTTTAAGTACCCGAATTATTTCAATTATTTATTAGTTAACCCAAATCTGTTTATTCCTTAAAGTTGTAGACCTAAGTTTTTAAACACATCGGTGTATTTTTTCATTATTAGAGGTGATGTTGTTGTTGATTATTTTTTTTCGCTGTCTTTGTAACAATTTTGTTTTGTTATTTTGGGGGTTTTTGGTAGTTTTTTGGTTGATTTTTTTTTTTTGGGGGGGGGATGTCATTTTTTTTTTGGGGGGGGTAATTAAAATAAGACGTTACTTAAAGTTTATTCTTCTGATTATCCATGTCCGTACATCCGAAGTCTTCCAGGTATTTGTAATAACACGAAAGGTATTTTTCATGTTTTAACAAAAATACACGTACCTGAGAGAAGTAACGGTTATGGAGACGAGGTCTAGCCTATTTTTAGAGGGTATATCCCTGTTTCAACGTCACACACTCTAGCTTCGCTCTATTGTAACAAAACACATTTACAAAAGCCAAAAGAAAAAGCCAAAACATTTTTTTTAATTAACCTATCAAAAAAAAAAACACCTGATCAAAAAAAAAGGCTTTAAAAAAAAAAAAAATAATAACAATAATAATTCGTTCAGTAGTTCTCGTTCTCGTTCTCGCAATACTCCTGTGTGGCTATTAACGTAATCCAAAGAGATATTATATTATAGCCAGTCGTTTGTCACTGCCGAATGTATGCAATATTGTTTGAGTTCGTGTATTTATCAGAATACTATTTTATTGAGTGAGTTTCACAGACATTTAAGATTCTGTCTCGTATATCAAAATGAGGTGGGAAGTATCTTGGTGGTAAAGCGCTCGCCTAATGCGCGGTCGGCCATGGGTCGATCCCCGTCAGTGGCCCATTTGGCTATTTCTCGTTCCAGCCACTGCACCACGAGTGGTGTATCAAATGTCGTGGTATGTGCTATCCTGTCTTGCAACTAATAGGGAAATGTAGCAGGTTTCCTCTCTAAGACTATAATTGTCA
Organism: Gigantopelta aegis; assembly: GCF_016097555.1. Classification (NCBI taxonomy): domain Eukaryota; kingdom Metazoa; phylum Mollusca; class Gastropoda; order Neomphalida; family Peltospiridae; genus Gigantopelta; species Gigantopelta aegis. Next base: position 11,516,550 of record NC_054705.1, read on the forward strand.
AAATTACCAAATGTTTGACATCCAATAGCCGATGATTAATTAATTAATTAATGTGCTCTAGTGGTGTTGTTAAACAGAACAAACAAACATCAAAACCGCCGTCGGTCTGCTCCTACCAAAAATCACCATTGGTATATCAGACACGGCAGCACTTTAAATAAATAGAATAGCCTATTGGGCTATTTCTCGTTTCAGCCAGCTCACCACGATTGGTGTATCAAATGTCGTGGTATGTGCCTCCCTTGTCGGTGGCCTATTGGGCTATTTCTCGTTCCAGCCAGCTCACCACGACTGGTGTATCAAATGTCGTTGTATGTGCTATCCTCTCTGTGGGATGGTGCATATAAAAGATCCCTTGCAACTAATGGGGAAAATGTAGCAGGTTTTTCTTTCTAAGACTATTTGTTAAAATTACCAAATGTTTGATATTCAATAGCCGATGATTAATTAATAAATGTGCTCTAGTGGTGTCGTTAAACCAAAACACACTTTTTACACCGGCCTGTTACTGTAGGATTAATAACCACGTTTTAATTGTAATGTCCGTTGCAAGTCGTCAAAATCGTATAAGCACATGAAGAGCAGGAGTTTTCATTTCTCGGTGATTTAAGTGGTGAAAACAAATTGGAAGAAAGATAAAATATTGTTTTATTTAACGACACACGTGGAGTACATTGATTTATTAATCATCGGCTAATGGATGTCAAACATTTGATAATTCTGACATATAGTCTTAGAGAAAAAAAACCGCTACATTTTTTCATTGGTAAAAAGGGATATTTTATATGCACCAAAATGAATGAATGAATGAATGAATGAATGAATGAATGTTTAACGACATCCTAGCACGAAAAATATATCGGCTATTGGGAGTCAAACTATGGTATTATATGCACCATCTTGCAGACGGAATAGCACATACCACGGCCTTTCATATACCAATCGTGGTGCACTGGCTGGAATGAGAAATAGTCCAGTGGTTCCAACTAGATCGACAGCGCATGAGGCGAGCGCTTTACTTGAGGATTTACGGCAGGCAGTCTTAAAGGGACACGCCCTAGTTACGGCTAGTTGTTAACCATTACGGCGTTGTTTTTCGCTATTAAACCAATTTTTTCACAAATAAAATTGCACTTTACTTACATTTTATTATTTAGAATACACATTTCCATTCACCTGAAGTGCTTTTTGGTAATCCTGGTAATCCTGATGTTTGTAAAACCACGAAATGCATTTTTTGTATTTCTTAAAATTCCGCGCGCACTCGAGAAAAAACCGTTAAGCAAGCGAGGTCCAATCTATTTTTAGAGGGAATCTTCCTGTGTAAACGTCACAGACGTTGGTATACCACGTGACCGTTATCATTTTGGTTCGGTTTGTTTTCTCGTGCACGGTTCGCGCAATCAACATCCGATTTCTTGTCGTTTGCTTGTTGTTCATTTGTGAGATATTTCTTCACAGTTCGTGAACATTTTCAGTAACAATAAAGTTCAGACAAGTAAGTGTCTCAATACAAAACATTACAAACCCTTAAAACCAATAATGTTGCTAAGTCTTACGATATCTGGAGAGGGGATACAACCAGGACAGAATAGTTGGAACATGTCCAAGAGAGGTGAAAGGAACGCACCCCAAGTCTGTGAAATTTGTCGTGACGTAGGCATTGTTGTGCTTCGAGCGACATCTACCGGTGACATCAGAATACTAACTTTCAAAATTATTTCAAGCAATTGGGACATGGGCATTCCCATGGTATTTATCGATATAAAACCTGCTTTTTCACTCCATTTCATAAAAAAGTGATCTAAGTGTGTTACAGGTTTGTAGATTAACCAAATTATAATTTATTTTCGCTGGATGGAACTAGGGTGTGCGGCTTTAAAAAGCTTGACTGAGAAGTAATCCTCATTAGGTGATAGTCACAGCCCCGATCACATAGTTTTACGCGGGCTCATGATATGGTTAATATGGAAATGATATCATTAATCAATCTCCAATTTCTAACATTTCCATTATGGTGGAGGTGGTGGTTGGGAGGGCCTAGGGAAATGAATTACAAATGGGGCGGACCTTCCCTTCTACTCTCCTCCGACATACATACCACATTAACCAGGCATACGTTATTGTCAATATTCTACTTTTTACGTAATAATCTGTAGAAACCTTTTTTAACCCTTTGTTTAAACCCTTTTAACTTCTTTGTAAATAAATTTTATTTAACCATCAATTAAGTAGTTTTAGCTAATCATCTGTATAAACGTTTTTAACTTCTAAAACCTTTTTTATTAAACACTCCCTCACCCCTCTCGTTTCGAGTAGTTTCTGGCTCTAGTCAGAAATCGTGCTCGCAACGAGCGTGCTTGAACATTAAATTGATATAAGCACGTTAATTCCCGACATCTGACCTGACAGTCATTTGTGGGCATCCATACATACATACATGAGCGACCTTTAGATACCATTTATCTTAAAAGGAGTTGTTTATATAGATAATACTACTTGAGTGGCCGTTAGATACCATGTATCTTAAAAGGAGTTGTTTATATAGAGAATACTACTTGACTGGCCATTAGATACCATGTATCTTAAAAGGAGTTGTATATATAGAGAATACTACTTGAGTGACCATTAGATACCATTTATCTTAAAAGGAGTTGTATATATAGAGAATACTACATGAGTGGCCATTAGATACCATTTATCTTAAAAGGAGTTGTTTATATAGAGAATACTACATGAGTGGCCGTTAGGTACCACTTATCTTAAAAGGAGTTGTTTATATAGAGAATACTACATGAGTGGCCGTTAGATACCATTTATCTCACAACGAGTTGTTTATATAGAGAATACTACTTGAGTGACCATTAGATACCATTTATCTCACAACGAGTTGTTTATATAGAGAATACTACATGAGTGGCCATTTGATACCATTTATCTTAAAAGGCGTTGTTTATATAGAGAATACTACTTGAGTGACCATTAGATATCATTTATCTTACAACTAGTTGTTTTTAAAACGCAGATCGTAATTGTAAACTCTATTAACGTGTCTCAGGCACGTCTCTCCCTCACTCAATCGTTGGCATGGACAGTGGTTGAGTGTGGGACAGAAAATTACTTATTAAATGGGCCAATTTTGAATTATTTCTTAAAAGGGGGATAATTTTGATGCGTCGTTCAAATAACATATAGTACTTATATAATAAAAAATGTTTTAATTAATTTAATGTGACGCTTATTTTTGACTGGGCATTTCAAAAAAAATTTAAAAAAATTACACAATTTATATGACCTAAACCCAAAAAAAGATTAAAAGATGGCAGCCCCAAGTGCCTCAAAAAGGCTAATATTAAAACGCATTTAACGTGCGAGGTTTAAGATAAATAGTATATAACGGACACGAATGCAGTATTCTGTTTCTTTCACATCTCCAAAAATAAACGTATTTATCAACTAAAACTAATTTACGTCCCTAGCGCTTGTAGCTAACTTATGCTTCAAAATGTAATCACTTTCAAGTTAACTTGTACGTCACAGAGTAATTGATTTAGACTGCTTTTGGGTTTTTTTATTTGATGGTATGGTAATAGCGACCTTGTCGAAGTTCAGCCAGTGAACGTGTCGCTAACGTTCGCGAACTATTTGATTGGTTTCCGATGTGGCCATTTGCTTTAAGGTGAAGCGCATAACCCAGTCTAGCGGACGTTAGTGACAAGCGGTTGACTGAACTTACCCCGGGTCATCACCTAGGAGCAGCTAATCGTATGCGTTTAAATTATTATCACACGTATGTTTGTTATCAATAAGTTATAAAAAAGAACGAATTATTTTCTCACTGACGGGCGTGTAAGAAATATTTTTATATACAAACGTACATTAAAATGTGTTGATATATTATGTCATGTTGTTTCGTTGGTTGTGTGTGTCTGGGGATGGGTAGATGGTAAACGCTAACGGGAAGAAAAACCTAAACTCCCACCCACCCATCAACCCCACCCCCACAAAAATACAACAACAACAAATGCAGCCAAAAGCACACACAAAAAAAAACATCGAACCACCTCCCCCCTCAAAAAATAAACAACCCATAAAAAAACAACCAAAACAACAATAATAATAAGAAACCAACCAACCTAATAAAAAGAAACAGCTTCATTTAGTATTGATAACAGCCACTCCCAAGGAGATCCTTTACTGAACGATACATCCTTCCTACACCACCACCTCCCATAAAGAGGACAACCACTCCCAAGGAGATCCTTTACTGAACGATACATCCTACCTACACCACCACCTCCCATAAAGAGGACAACCACTCCCAAGGAGATCCTTTACTGAACGACAACCACTCCCAAGGAGATCCTTTACTGAACGATACATCCCACACCACCACCTCCCATAAAGAGGACAACCACTCCCAAGGAGATCCTTTACTGAACGATACATCCTACACCACCACCTCCCATAAAGAGGACAACCACTCCCAAGGAGATCCTTTACTGAACGATACATCCTTCCTACACCACCACCTCCCATAAAGAGGACAACCACTCCCAAGGAGATCCTTTACTGAACGATACATCCTACACCACCACCTCCCATAAAGAGGACAACCACTCCCAAGGAGATCCTTTACTGAACGATACATCCTTCCTACACCACCACCTCCCATAAAGAGGACAGCCACTCCCAAGGAGATCCTTTACTGAACGATACATCCTTCCTACACCACCACCTCCCATAAAGAGGACAACCACTCCCAAGGAGATCCTTTACTGAACGATACATCCTACACCACCACCTCCCATAAAGAGGACAACCACTCCCAAGGAGATCCTTTACTGAACGATACATCCTTCCTACACCACCACCTCCCATAAAGAGGACAACCACTCCCAAGGAGATCCTTTACTGCACAATACATCCTACACCACCACCTCCCATAAAGAGGACAACCACTCCCAAGGAGATCCTTTACTGAACGATACATCCTTCCTACACCACCACCTCCCATAAAGAGGACAGCCACTCCCAAGGAGATCCTTTACTGAACGATACATCCTACACCACCACCACCTCCCATAAAGAGGACAACCACCCCCAAGGAAGATCCTTTACTGATCCTTTACAATACATCCTTCCTACACCACCACCTCCCATAAAGAGGACAGCCACTCCCAAGGAGATCCTTTACTGAACGATACATCCTTCCTACACCACCACCTCCCATAAAGAGGACAGCCACTCCCAAGGAGATCCTTTACTGCACAATACATCCTACACCACCACCTCCCATAAAGAGGACAGCCACTCCCAAGGAGATCCTTTACTGAACGATACATCCTACACCACCACCTCCCATAAAGAGGACAGCCACTCCCAAGGAGATCCTTTACTGCACAATACATCCTACACCACCACCTCCCATAAAGAGGACAGCCACTCCCAAGGAGATCCTTTACTGCACAATACATCCTACACCACCACCTCCCATAAAGAGGACAGCCACTCCCAAGGAGATCCTTTACTGAACGATACATCCTTCCTACACCACCACCTCCCATAAAGAGGACAGCCACTCCCAAGGAGATCCTTTACTGCACAATACATCCTTTCCTACACCACCACCTCCCATAAAGAGGACAGCCACTCCCAAGGAGATCCTTTACTGAACGATACATCCTACACCACCACCTCCCATAAAGAGGACAGCCACTCCCAAGGAGATCCTTTACTGAACGATACATCCTTCCTACACCACCACCTCCCATAAAGAGGACAACCACTCCCAAGGAGATCCTTTACTGAACGATACATCCTTCCTACACCACCACCTCCCATAAAGAGGACAGCCACTCCCAAGGAGATCCTTTACTACATCACTACACACATCCTACACCACCACCTCCCATAAAGAGGACAGCCACTCCCAAGGAGATCCTTTACTGAACGATACATCCTTCCTACACCACCACCTCCCATAAAGAGGACACCACTCCCAAGGAGATCCTTTACTGAAGGAGGACAGCCACTCCCAAGGAGATCCTTTACTGCACAATACATCCTACACCACCACCTCCCATAAAGAGGACAGCCACTCCCAAGGAGATCCTTTACTGAACGATACATCCTACACCACCACCTCCCATAAAGAGGACAGCCACTCCCAAGGAGATCCTTTACTGAACTATACATCATCCTACACCACCACCTCCCATAAAGAGGACAGCCACTCCCAAGGAGATCCTTTACTGAACGATACATCCTTCCTACACCACCACCTCCCATAAAGAGGACAGCCACTCCCAAGGAGATCCTTTACTGAACGATACATCCTTCCTACACCACCACCTCCCATAAAGAGGACAGCCACTCCCAAGGAGTTCCTTTACTGCACAATACATCCTACACCACCACCTCCCATAAAGAGGACAGCCACTCCCAAGGAGATCCTTTACTGGACGATACATCCTTCCTACACCACCACCTCCTATAAAGAGGACAGGCACTCCCGAGGAGTTCCTTTACTGCACAATACATCCTTCCTACACCACCACCTCCCATAAAGAGGACAGCCACTCCCAAGGAGTTCCTTTACTGCACAATACATCCTACACCACCACCTCCCATAAAGAGGACAGCCACTCCCAAGGAGTTCCTTTACTGCACAATACATCCTACACCACCACCTCCCATAAAGAGGACAGCCACTCCCAAGGAGTTCCTTTACTGGACTATACATCCTACACCACCACCTCCCATAAAGAGGACAGCCACTCCCAAGGAGTTCCTTTACTGGACTATACATCCTTCCTACACCACCACCTCCCATAAAGAGGACAGCCACTCCCAAGGAGTTCCTTTACTGGAATATACATCCTTCCTACACCACCACCTCCTATAAAGAGGACAGCCACTCCCAAGGAGTTCCTTTACTGCACAATACATCCTACACCACCACCTCCCATAAAAAGGACAGCCACTCCCAAGGAGTTCCTTTACTGGACTATACATCCTTCCTACACCACCACCTCCTATAAAGAGGACAGGCACTCCCGAGGAGTTCCTTTACTGCACAATACATCCTTCCTACACCACCACCTCCCATAAAGAGGACAGCCACTCCCGAGGAGTTCCTTTACTGCACAATACATCCTTCTTACACCACCACCTCATATAAAGAGGACAGCCACTCCCGAGGAGTTCCTTTACTGCACAATACATCCTTCCTACACCACCACCTCATATAAAGAGAACAGTCACTCCCGAGGAGTTCCTTTACTGCACAATACATCCTTCCTACACCACCACCTCATATAAAGAGGACAGCCACTCCCGAGGAGTTCCTTTACTGCACAATACATCCTTCCTACACCACCACCTCCCATAAAGAGGACAGCCACTCCCGAGGAGTTCCTTTACTGCACAATACATCCTTCTTACACCACCACCTCATATAAAGAGGACAGCCACTCCCGAGGAGTTCCTTTAAACTGAAAACTACGAGTATCCATTTTTTTAGTATGTGTGTGTTTATGTCACCATGCGTGCGTATGTCACCATGCGTGTGTATGTCACCATGCGTGTGTATGTGTGTGTGTGTGTGTGTGAGAGAGAGAGAGAGAGAGAGAGAGAGAGAGAGAGAGAGAGAGAGAGAGAGAGAGAGAGAGAGAGAGAGAGAAAGAGAGAGAGAGAGAGTATTACCAGAATATGTCTCGGTATCTGTAATTATGTGAGCCTCTGGCGAGCATAATAAATTATTTTTATTCCTAATATATGATATTGTTGACGATACCGAAATATACGAGGGTAATAATATCTTTATCATATAATCTCAAGCTTGAAGCAACGTGTTTTTGTAAACTGTATAAGCAACTTTAATTCCAGTCAGCCATTACGCGATATTCAAATGACGTAAGAATATGTGAAATTGGCGTTGGTCAATAGTTTGCCACTCCTCGAGCAAAACTCTGCAATGGTCATCGAGTTTCGCCGGTTCTGGTTGATGTGTATATACTGTCCCAAACATGCTCAATGGGATTAAGATCCGGCAATAAGGCAGGCCATTGCATGTTGTTAACGCCATTTTGTCTCAGACATTCTGTGACAATCCTTGCCCTGTAGGTCTTGTGTTGTTATCCTGAAACCCGTGTTGGCCAGGCATAGTCTTCAAGAATGTTGTTTTTGTATTTCTGGGCTGTGACAGTACCTTGTACAACTACCAAATCTGTTTTACGATTAACACTGATCCCTCCCCACACAATAACAGATCCACCACTGAAACGATCGGATTGGATAACGGTAGCGTCATGGAACCTTTCACCCTGTCGCCTATAAACTGGTCTACGGCCGTCGTTGAAGTGGAGATTGAACCTTGATTCGTCAAAGAATAGGACACGTGCCCATCTACGGTGTCCCCACGTGACGTGCTCACTAGCCCGTCGGAGTCTGTTTACTCTTTGTTGGTGTGTTAGGCCCCGTATCCATAGGCTGTTCCGTTGTGGTGTGTTCCCTTGTTCCGTGTTCGCTTGTGACCTTGTGACGCGCCATATATATAATGAACCTTTGTTTTGCTTATTGGCCGTTCTCATAGGTTGAACCCGGGGAACATATGGCCTTGTGCCCGTCACGTGTGACGTGTGATATATACATATACATACACATACACATACACATACACATACACACATACACATACACATACACACATAAGAATGGACCGCAATAATGTTTTGGTTCATGCAAGTATATCGAAAACAACTCTGTGCACACTGTATCTGTATGACTCCACAACACCTGTCATGAACTAGTTCATACGTCATTTGAATATCGGTTGATGGTTGACTGGAATTATAGTTACCTATACAGTTTACAAAAATACGTTTGATATTATATACTGACACACAATGAAAAAGCAAAAACAACTTTCCATTGCAAATAACGACAAACTATTACTGAATTGATGGATAATGTAATATGACATTAATGACTGGTATTCATGAGATACATTCACATGGAAACATGGCCAGTTATCATCAGTAATCGAGTTGCATTCGTAATCGAAAGTTCAAAGTAATTCTTGTAGTATGTGGGCGGGCATTGTATTGTTGAAACAGAAGGGGACCTCCTGGTCTTCGGTGATGGCGCAAAAGTGGCTGGAGAACTGGTCTTAGAATAACGTCAACATAACGCTGGGCTGTAAGGGCATCGTGGATAATGATGAAATCACTCCTGAAATTACAGTTGATCCCCCCCCCCCCCTACCATCAGACAACCGCCGCCAAACCGATCACGTTCCCTCACACATCCGTCAGCGTACCGTTCATGGAGTCTCCTGTACACACGTGCTCTTCCATCGGCAAAGGAGACAGAGAAACGGGACTCATCTGAGAAAACAATGCTCCGGTAAAAGGCTGGTGGATGATTACCATTCTGGAGAGCAAACTGTAGTCTTGCAGCACGATGTCGCGGTGTCATGATGTTACCGATGTACGGACGTCTGCATCTGAGTCCAGCCGTTCCGAGTTGACGGATGACCGTCATCGGATGGACAGACCTTCCATGACGTCCTATCGTGTTGCTTGCTGTCATCGTCGCAGTTCTGAACCGGTCATGGAGGTGGTGTCGTCGAATCTGCCGATCTTGGCGTGGGGTCGTAACGGGACGTTGACCAGGTCGAGGTCGATCACGGACACTCCCGGTCTGTTGATGACGTTCAACAAGTCGTCCAATAGTTGATGGATGGACTCTGAAGGTCCTAGCAACTTGGCTTTGCGAAGTCCCCCCTTGAACCATGCCCAACGCTCGCTCCCTTTGTTCTTCTCTGAGTCGTGGCATTCTTAATGTGACGAGGAATATGACACCGTTACGTGACTTTTATGTGTCCACATACTGGCATTTCACGTGCATTGCATGCAGCATGATTGAGCATGTAGTGAACGCATTTCACGCCATTCTGTGTGTTTCTGCTATTGTATGTGTAACGAGAACAAAACCAGAATTAAAACCCAAACAAAAGTACCAATCAATGGCTTCCTCTCATACATTTTTATTTTATATCCAATAAATATGTTTCATTAATCACAACAAAATATTAAAAAATATCTGTTTTGCGTTTTCATTGTGTGTCAGTATATGATAAAGAGGTTATCATCCTAGTGTGTTTCAATATCGTCAATATCATAAAGTAGGAATAGACATAATGAATTATGCTCTGCAGAGGCTTGCATAATACAATTTTTATTCCTAATATGACATTTACAATACCAAAAAAACTATCTGGTAAGTATGAACCGAAAAAGCTATGTGCACACTGTACGACTATGTCTCTCTCTGTATGTATGTATGTCTGTCTCTGTCTTTGTCTCTCTCATGTGTGTGTATGTGTGTGTATGTGTATGTGTGTTTTTGTGTGTGTATGTATATGTGTGTGTGTGTGTGTGTGTGTGTGTTTATGTATTTGTGTGTGTGTGTGTGTGTGTGAGTGTGTGTATGTGTGTCTATGTGTATGTGTGTGTGTGTCTGTGTGTGTTTGTGTGTGTATGTGTGTATCTTTGTCTGTGTGTATGTGCGTGTGTGTGGTGTATGTGTGTGTGTCTCTGTGTATGTGTTTATTTGTGTGTATGTGTGTGTGTGTGTGCCTTTGTCTCTGTGTGTGTATATGTGTGTGTGTGTGTATGTGTGTGTGTGTGTCTTTATTTCAACATTTGTCCAAGGACCATTCTCACTAACGCCCCCCCCCCCCCCCCCCGTCCCACCTCCTTCTCATCCCTACCGACCTTGGTGGTGTCGTGGTTAGGCCATCGGTCTACAGGCTGGTAGGAACTGGGTTCGGATCCCAGTCGAGGCATGGGATTTTTAATCCAGATACCGACTCCAAACCCTGAGTAAGTGCTCCGCAAGGCTCAATGGGTAGGTGTAAACCACTTGCACCGACCAGTGATCCATAACTGGTTCAACAAAGGCCATGGTTTGTGCTATCCTGCCTGTGGGAAGCGCAAATAAGAGATCCCTTGCTGCTAATCGGAAAGAGTAGCCCATGTAGTGGCGACAGCGGGTTTCCTCTCAAAATCTGTGTGGTCCTTAACCATATGTCTGACGCCATATAACCGTAAATAAAATGTGTTGAGTGCGTCGTTAAATAAAACATTTCTTTTTCCTTCTCCTCCCAGATCTCGGTCTCTTTGGGAGCTCGGTTCATTTGCGATAGACTAACTTAAATTGTCCCCCAACCCCCTTTACAAAATCATCGATCTGCCCCATATCATTTTTGATCTTTCGGATAACGTCACGGACTGACAACTGTGATGCCAGTCAGTGCACCATGTTCGAAGTACGTCAGTCTACACAAAATCCAAACAGCTGCGTAAGACGGGTCTCGTCAATAGTTAAAGCGGATCCTTCCCTTAAAGGGACAGTCCTGCGTTTGCTGCAATTTTTAAAGAGACATACCCTAGTTTTTAAACACTAAGGCATATTTTTTAACATTAGAGCCGTTTTTTGACAACTGAACTCATACTTTACTTAGATTTTATTGTTTAAATTATCCATTTCCGTACATTCGAAGTGTTTTTGGTCAGCCAGGTGTTTCTAATATCACAAAATGAATTTCTCATATTTTTAAAAACGCACGTGCGTCTGAGAGGTAACAGGTATAGAGTCGAGTTTTGGTCTATTTTTGAAGGGTATTTCACCATTTCAAAGTCACAGTCCATTTTAACTTTATCCAAATGTGTTACAGGTTTGTAGATTAACTAAATTTAGTGTTAATTTTCATGAGCTGAAACTAGGGTATGTCCCTTTAAGATGGTATCGAGTAACAGAGACTTTTTAACGATTGTAATTACATATCAAATAAAAAAAAATGCATAAAATATTAGTGGTTGTATATTAAACGTGTTTCTGATCGTTCTAGTATTTGTACTAGGTTAAATTTAATTTTATTTCCTAAAAAAAGAAAATTGTTGGTACGAAATTATTTGAAGACAAAATCCAGTTTGGGCTTCTTACAAATATCAAGACGACCAGAAACACATATATTATGTCTGTTGTTCTGCTATAATGAAAGTGAAGTGCATCACAATATTTTTTTTTCTTACTAATATACGTATTACCATTATTTAATCAGACAATACTTAATATAATAAGATAAATTATTTATCATTTGTGATTCAACTTATTTTAAATCAACAAAATAGATCAAGTTTCTATTAAAAATTGTTTTAATTGTGATGCTTTGCATGTTGGCGATTTTATCGTATTTTCTAATATAAATGCTCTCTATCTACATACAAAAAAAAATTCTAGAACAAAACTGAACTACAAAAAGAAGAAACATATTTATATATATGAATTCACAGACACTAGTTGGTTTTGATCTGCGTTGGGGGGGGGGGGGGGGGGGGGGGGGTGGGGGAGAAAGAAAGAAAAAAATAGGGGAAGGAAGAGAAAAGAAATATAGTAGTAGAAACAAAACCACTTGTAGTGCGCTAGTAATTCCAAACAAGTCGAAAGAGAAAATTAATGATTTAAGAAATAAAAGTGTCAGTTGAAAAAAACCAAAAAAAAACCGATCCTAGACCGACCGCGCATCAGGCGAGCGCTTTACGACTGGGCTACGTCCCGTCGTCCCTGCAATTACAGGGTGTACAAGTGTGTAGGAAACCATGGTGCCATGACAACGATGACACATTTAAAACACAATACAAATGAACAGATCACATATTTGGGCACTTCATACATTCATTTATTCCAGCTTATGTTCGTGTTTATATCCAATTAAGGTTCAAGCACGCTGTCCTGGGCACACACCTCAGCTATCCTGGCTGTGTGACGAGGACAGTGGGTTAGTGGTTAGTGAGAGAGATGAGGGTGTAGTGGTCTTACGCCTACCCTCCAAAAGTTTTATAACCACAGGCCCTGACCTTGTTAACAAAGTTGGTAACGTAAAAACGTCTCATTTTCAGTTTGTTCATACCTGGGGTGATCCAGGTTGTGACACCACTTCGGTGTTATTTGGGGAGGATGTGGGGGGGGGGGGGGGGGGGGGGGGGGGGTGGATGCAATCTAATTAAAATTAGGTCCACTATTACATATGGATCTAACAGAAGCCCGTTGAAGCTGATGTTCAGTTGACCCTTCATTCGACCATTCAAAACCTTACTTGCAAAATCATGCCAGTGATTTGATGATGATGATGATGATGATAACTAGTTTAACGTGCCCATATACCACTAGGGTTTCGAACACGCCCATCCCGAGTCCGACCTCCCATAAGATCGATGGCCTGACTCGGGGTGTGTGTGTGTGTGTGTGTGTGTGTGAGGGGGGGGGGGGTAGTGTTGAAAATGGGCAGAATTTTGAAAATAGCAATTAGTAAAAAGGTTAATAGTATAATTAAAAAAAAAAAAAAAAAAAAAAAAAATTGACTGCTCGGCCGAATATTTATATAATTTGGAGCATTTTAGAAGGACAGTCCAAAAATAAATAAGAGAAAGAAGAGAGGATTGGACTATTTAATAATTTTTTTTTTTTAAAGTAATTTCGACATAAAATTTTGAACGAAGGTCTAAATGTTTAAAGTCCAATCTATATGTCCACGTGAGTGGCCTCGTTAAGGCCGTTAGGGTGTGGAGGTTGGCCTACGGCGAACTGATGAGCGGAGAACTGGCAAAGGCGGGGATGAAGTGCTTCCATCTCTGGTCGGCGAGGATGGTTATAACACTCCGGTAGTCGTTGCCGAAAAGGGCCTTGACGATCCTGTGGATGGTGTGGATATCCATTTCTCTAACCAGGACCGCTTGTCGGTAGACTCCTTCTCGGCGCTGAGTAGTACCAACCCCGTCTTGCCGGCTGTAGACTTGATGGTGTGTAGCTCGTAAGCGCTTCCATCAGGCAGTTGTTTCAGCTCTGGTTCCACTAGTCCGCCCATCAGTAATGCCGGATCCGAGGTGTCCCCCTGCACGAACTTCAGGAAGCCGGACCTGATTTTCCCGATCTGAACTTTCCAGACGGCTTCCGAGTCGGAGAGGGACGGTGCCTGTGAAGGTGGAGGCCTTGCCTTGTTAGGCTGAGCGACGGCCTACCTCTTCGCAACGGCTCCTGCCCGGACCGCCGCCTTCCGAACTGGCAAGACTGGTGACAGTGGCCAGTTACGTGTAGACGGTGGCGTAGAGGGAGATGGAGGTCCGTCTGCGGGCGTCTCGCACATCGGCGCGTTGAGAGCATCCCTCGGTGTTGACGGCGGGTCCGGATGAGCTGGTCCTTTCGTCTTGGGCCGAGCCGGGGAGCGGCGACGCAGAAGGGACCGCCGCTGGCGGTTGAGCCGCCAGTTTTGTTCCCCCCTGAGCCGCTCCTAGCGCACGTTTCTTCTTCCTCCGTCCTCTTCCCTTCCTCTTCTGCGAGTCCGAGTCGACGTACACCAATGTCACGGTTGCCCGTGACCCAGTGTACGCGACGCGAAACTCCAGCAGCGATCCAAAGCTTGCAATCAATCCCCCCAGGTGTGTGTGTGTGTGGGGGGGGGGGGGGGGCAAGTCGAGAGCACAGGCGACAGCGTCCACCTTCATCGAGAGTTAGCTTGGAAGTGAGTGATTTGAAAAGAATTTGAAAACATTCGGGATTATGCCGAGGGTATACGAATTACGAAGTATGCCGGAAACTAATTGCAATATACATTTTTTATATAACATTCGTTTCAAGACAAAAAAAACAAAAACAAAAAAAAACAAAAACCCACCCCTCCCACCCCTGATAGTATAGCCATAAAATCTGTTTATACTAGTATACAATCCATTAGCCCGAGTACTCTGACTGTAAGAGAGCTAGACGGACATTTGGACAGTTATACGCTCTCATTAAAGTCAGAGACCAACCTATGTATTTTTTTGGCAATTCCTGACAACCAAAAAGTTGGCAAAGATTCCCGCTCTAATACCACACCAATCTTATGTTTGACGTCAAATACCTTTACATCGATCATTTTTGAGTTAACTGATAAAAAAAAATCCACATATTAATCACTAATACACATACTACAGAAAGAAATCCGACAGCACCCACATTCAGCTACGCTTCGTGACACTCGCCATAATTACAAAGCTCGGCGATCTATTTCGAGACGTAGATCACGTGATCGCCCACTGGGCGATTCCTTGTCCAGATTTATTTTATTTTTCCCATGACACTGATATTTATTTTACAGGTCTTGGTTTTCCTCGGCGTTTTTCCTCTCTGGCTACGCTCCAAATTAAACAACTGCAGGTATAGTACTGCTAGTGGGGCAGATAAGGGGGTGGGGGTGGGGGGGCAGAGAGTTTACTTTGTTTAACAACACCACTAGAGAACACTGAGCGCTGCACCACTGTGCCACGTCCTGTTCTTGCGTGGAATGGTTGGTTACTAAATTATGTTTACCTAGGCCTACGATTGCTCGTGTTTTTGCTTGAGGTGCTTTGCGTGTCAAAGTGCCCTTTAAAAAAAAAAAAAATTTAAATCAATTTTTTCAAGCTATAATTTAAGCCGCTATACTATAACGATAGCCTACTGTCAACTCCATTAAGTGCCTGACCTATTGGTATTCTGAGACGCGACATAACACAGTAGTAAAGCGCTCGCCTGATGCGCGGTCGGACTAGGATCGATCCCCGTCGGTGAGCCCAATTGGGCTATTTCTCCTTCCAGATCACAGTGCACTACGAATGACATATCAAAGGTTGTGGTCTGTACTATCCTGTCTGTGGGATAGTGTATATAAAAGATCCCTTGTAGCGGGTTTCCTGTCTAAGTCAATATGTCAAAATAACCAAATGTTTGACATCCAATAGCCGATGATTAATAAATCAATGTACTCTAGTGGTGTCGTTGAACAAAACGAATCTTTTAACGTTTACTAGTTATTCTAGGTATTGCCACTGCAATGTGTCTCAAACAGGACATAATATTAACAGCAGTGATCCGTTGAATTATTCAGTGTATGGTTCATTCAAACATACTCCATGATAACTGTCAAATGTTGGCATGATAAATATTCAAAAAGATTAATTTTATTGGTTATAGACATGGTCAGCTGCATTGTGTTTCTGCTCTAGCATGCTGGGATAGCTATTTGGGCCGATGGGAAATTTGTAGCTTACTGTCATTTATTGCGCTGGACTCTGCGGGTGATTTTGGCTGTAATGAGCTGCGTAAGCTTAAAGCTGTTTCAGAATTAAAGGGGCATTCCTGAGCTTGCTGCTTTGTAAGATGTTTCCGACTAATAAAATAATTCTACGATTAAACTTGTATATTAAATATATTTTTTTGCTTAGAATATCAGTGTCATCTCAATATTTGTAAGAAACCCAAACTGGATTTTGTCTTCAAATAATTTCGTACGTACCATAAAATAATTTTTAAGAAATAAAATGAAATTTAACCTAATGCAAATACTAGAACGATCAGAAACACGTTTAATATGCAGCCACTAATATTTTATGCAGAAAAATATATTTGATATGTAATTACAATCCTTAAATAGTCTCTTTTAGTCGATAACATCTTAAAAATTGCAGTAAACTCAGGAATGTCCCTTTTAACAGATCGAGCACAAAACCGTACGTAAACTACTACGGTTTCATGTGGATTAGTCCGGTTTCGTGTGGATAATTAGTTATAGTGAAGATTTACTTTTGTTAGGTAAAGCGGCGATCTCATTATGCGATCAGTCACATCGACTTGTGGTACACTTCATCAAGATAAACCTTGCGCTCGAGGTTTATCTTGATGAACTAACTTGCCACATGCGACCGGCCTCGGTGATGTCGTAGTTAAGCCATCGGACATAAAGCTGGTAGACACAGGGTTCGCAGCCCGGTACCGGCTCCCACCCAGAGCGAGTTCTCAGTGGTTAGGTGTATGGCCACTACACCCTCTTCTCTCTCACTAACCACTAACAACTAACCCACTCTCCTGAACAGACAGCCCAGATAGCTGATGTGTGTGCCCAGTACAGCGTAACTGAACCTTAATTGGATACAAGCACGAAAATAAGGTGAAATGTCGCATGCGATTTGTCGTAGCGACTCTATTCGGACGTGTGTAAGTCCAACGTCGTTCCGATTTAGGTGTTGTCACTACAATTCGATCGCATGCTTAGTCTGTACGGCTAATCGCATTGTAAGACTGCTAACACATTAAGCACATATTGTGCAATTCAGGGCTCATTTCTGGTATTTATGACAATCTTCACAAATGGTTACTGTCGACTAATGCTGTTCAGGATTATGGGCAGGTCTGTAGGAACAATATGTGGAGTGGGGACACATGCTATGGTGTAGAGGGTCACAGGCAAGTTGTGGGAGGAGGGGTACATATACTAGAAGGAAAAGCGAAAAGATTTTCGAGTTCAAAATAGGTGGGGTGGCGGGGGATACATTTTAAAACAACTCGTTGTGAGATAAATGGTATCTAACGGCCACTCATGTAGTATTCTCTATACAAGCCATGAAACGCACACGATGACTTGCTGTTATCAGTCTTAGCTATTGGAAGTACATCCTCATCACAAACTCATCCGCATGCATAAGCGTACGAGACGGGGGTCAGGGGAAAAACCTCAAATTCGGGCAAAAATTATACAGATATTTAGGTAAAAAGTGCTAACCTGAGACCTTTTTACCAAGCATTTTCATCATTCTACCCTTAAAATGAGTTGTAATCCATGTAAAAATGCGTAGTGATTCGTTTACAAACCTATATATATATATAGTTGTTTGGTAGTAATGCTAATATGAATAAATGTTGTTATTCAGATTCGGGCATTTCCGTTCAATTGGGGAAACAGCCAGCCTGCACCCACCCCCACCCCCCCCCCCCCCCCCCCCCCCCCCCCCCCCCCCCCCCGACCCCCCCCCCCCCCCCCCCCCCTTTCCCCCCCCCCCCCCCCCCCCCCCCCCCACCCCCCCCCCCGAAACCCCCCCCCCCCCCCCCCCCCCCCCCCCCCCCCCCCCCCCCCGAAAAAAGAAAAAGAAAAAAGGGAACCCGTATGCCTATTTCCACACGAAACCGTACAAATCCAATCCACATAAAACCAAAGCAGCTTACATGCGCTGGAAAGGGAGGAATGATTTATTTAACGACATATTTTATTACTGTTATCATTAGAAGTTTGCTTGCGTGATGGTCTATTTTTAGATTAAAAATCATTTATGACACGAATCCGTCTAAATATAGATTAGTTATCTGACTGTCTGTGACCGAGCCGGACTAGACCATTACAGAGAAGGGGCGTAGTAATCATACAATATTTACCTGTTCACTACAGGACAATACTGCTGCACGTTGACACTCATCTTCATAAATCAAGGCTAATGTATTCGTTCCTCGTATTAACGACGAGCAACGAATATATTAGCCTTGATTTATGAAGATGGTTGACACTCGGAGTTGATCGTTTGTGTAACAGGGACATTTTAATCTGTACATGTTTTATTTTGTTTATTTCAGTTTACAATTAGTTTGTTCTTTCTTTCAGACTGACATGCAAACTGAAATAATTATAGTTCACCTGACTCTTGCCGTCAAGGCAATCGGCACCTACGTTTTCAGCCATAACTTTACTTCTAAAAAAAACCCAAAATTCGCTCCTATTTTTTTTTTAATTTTTGAAATAATTTAATTTAAATTAAAAGAAAAAAAAATTCTTTTTTTAAATTTCCAAAAGTGTTTTCCTTTTTTGACTATATGTCGTCCCAAACTAAAATAATCAAGAAAAAAAAAAAAAAAAAAACCGATTTGTTTTTAACGAAATTTATAGTATAATAGTATATCTTTACTCCTTTGCAATAAATAAAGAATTAATAAAACGTATACAAATTTGTCAATTTAGGAGGGTTGAGTTTCATGAATTTCACACAAAAATGTCAAATATCGCGTTTTCATCAAAATCTTCAAAACACAAGCACCTTAAATTGTAAGATATGTCTACAACATAGTAATTTTAATTGAAGTTTGTGGTTGCTATGGTTATGAAAATGACCGTGGAAAATTGCTCAAAAATCTAAAAATTATTTTTCTTTCGCTATTTTTTTAATTTTTGAAATAATTTTATTTAAATTTACAGAAAAAATATATTGTTTTTGTTATTTCCAAAACGTCGATCCAAACTAAAATAATAAAGGAAAAAAACCTACTCCAGACTGCTAGCTGTTTGTGGTATAGGCACACGAGACGCACAGAACACACAACTCATCCACACCTTGCATCAGCAGCAATGGTACAGCCCACGCATGTCAGATGTTTACCGGACAAAAGACACACAAAAAACACCTCTGTGTCGTTTATAAGACAAAAATTACAAATATTACACATTTAGCATAATCTACTATCAATTCCAAAG
This sequence comes from Gigantopelta aegis, assembly GCF_016097555.1. NCBI lineage: Eukaryota > Metazoa > Mollusca > Gastropoda > Neomphalida > Peltospiridae > Gigantopelta > Gigantopelta aegis. The sequence continues at coordinate 11,535,928 of NC_054705.1, forward strand.
TCATAAGGGCCCACAAAATCGAGAAATTGATACATTTGTTTACAAACTTTGACGTTTTCACCAAGTTCGTAACAGCAGACATGGAGTGCGCATGCGCTGAGAGTAAGAAAGTTCGTAAACTTCACTTTTTTCAATTTAAAAAATGACGGATTATAATCTGCACCAATCAAAAAAATATTTACACTGATAGCTAGGCAAGTATCTCAGGCATTAATTGGCTAGCGAACTGGGATCAACCCGCCTCCTGTCAAAATGCTTGACACGGGGAATCCCTTAGAATCCCCGATTTTAGCAGGGAATCCTCAAGCTTTTCCATTATGAATGAAATTTAAAAGATTTAAAAACATGAAAAATGACGGTGGAAAAATCAATCAGAAAAATATAACAAAACTATTTTCGGGTAGAAAAATGGTTAAAGTTCCATATTCTGAGCGAACTGGCTCGCGATCGCCGTTTTATTAAAATAAAAATCGTGTTGACAGTGAAAAAGCCAGCGTTAAAACGTTACTTAACCACTGAATTTAATTAGGTCAGCGCTCAGTGAGCAAACTTCTAATGACTGCGTTGGGAGGCGAGAATCCTACTACGGATCTGGTTTACTGTTTACAAACCTCATATTTTTAAAACCAATGTGACTAAATAAAATGCTAGTTTACGATTAACTATTTCACCAAAACGTGACTTATAAAAAATAATAATAATAAAAATAAAAAATAAAAATCCACCAAACCTTTTTCAACATATTTTTATTACATTTAAATATTGCCGAAGTAAACTTGGTACAACTCAAAAACAAAGCAACTGGTTCAGACATAAAACAGTATTACAATGTAATATATGTACATAACATTAACAAACCGAAATAGAGAAAATGCATAATATTAAATAACCGTAATGCTCTTACAACACTGTACGGTATTTCTGGTTAACACTAAGTCTTTTCGCTCACAACATTTAAGTTTTGTATATCAAGTGTTTTCTTAGTTGTCCTAATTCAGGGCTCAACCGTAGCAATTGCCCGGGGTCTTTTGGCTACCGAAATCTAATTCAGGCTACATTATTCCCAAAGCCAGTATCTGATGGGTTTATCAGGTACATATGAAGGAAAAATTGTGCTGGAGGGTAAACAGCGATGAGCAAAGTTTCTAGGGGTATTTGAGTCATGCTCCCTCAGAAAGCGTATTAAAGAGAAACTTAGGTTGTAGTTTTTTTCTCTCAGATGGAGCAATGTAAATTACTACTTGCTTATTTTTATTCCTAGTCTAACTACACAGATCACTTCCGGGTGAGAGTTCATTCATCACGGTCCACTATAGTTCCTACTTGTAACATAAGTTATGGTTCACATATTCACTTCTACGAAATGGTGAAGAATTAAAACAATACGTATGTTCCTACTTGTAACATAAGTTATGGTTCACATATTCACTTCTACGAAATGGTGAAGAATTAAAACAATATGTATGTTTAATGGTAAGCCTTCTGGCTGTATTTTGCCCATGCTATTTTGTAATATTGTGCACATTGCCCTTTTCGGACATGAGTGTATAGCGTAAGAGACAGCTGGGGTGAATCGGTTAATGAACCACCTGTTCGGACTGGCATTACAGCCAGATGCGGTCATATAGCACAAAACTGTGACCGAAATGTTCTTAATTTTGAAGTGAATATAAATGCTTATATAATGTATGTTTGCAATGGTGTATGTTGTTAGTGCCAACGAGAACCCGTTCTATTGTCAATCTTCATTTGAAGTTGGGCAATTTAACATGGGTTTCAATGGCAGATGATATCTGTGTAGTGAGACCTAAATCTTTCTGAAGTCTTCTTCCCTACTGAGCATTAATTACTGCCTGTCTGTTTCTACTCTTGTTTTTGTTTTTTATTTGTGAAACTGAACTGTTTGTTATTGTTTTAGTTTAACAAGCATTTTGAAAGTACTGCTAAAGCAATACATGTCCCCTATCAGGCCCAACAGATGTTTGCACCTCCTAAATTCAAGGGTCATAAATAATGTGAAAAGTGGGTAAATTGCCATGAATGTCAAACTTGATCTGTAACAGAACATGAGAAAGTTATACACAAAATTCCAGCTCAAGGCATTTTAAAAACACATCTGAAAAACACATTTTCATATCTCCCAAGTTCAAGGGCCATAACTCTCTCACATGAATGTCAAAATTACTCTATTACTGTACTTGATAAAGCTATAAAAACTACACCATTAGAGCACATTGATTTATTAATTATCGGTCATTGGATGTCAAACATATGGTAATTTTGACACAGAGAGGAAACCCACTACATTTGTTTTTCATTACGAGCAAGGGGTCTTTTATATGCACCATCCCACAGACAGGATAGCACATACCACGGCCTTTGATATACCAGTCATGGTGCACTGGCTGGAACAAGAAATAACCCAATGGGCCAACCAACAGGGATCGATCCTAGACTGAATGTGCATCAAGCGAGTGCTTTACAACTGGGCTGCATAATGCCCCCACCTAAATCAAAAGAACCTGAGAAAACTGGCGAAACCACTTAGAATCTACACAATCGCCTGCTTATAGATTTTCCCACCTGTCAACTACATGTAGATCTATAGTCACCAGAAACACATCACAGTAGTTTTAAGAGCACCAATGATCTTTAATATCACAGCTAAAGATTGAAGTATTCTACCGAAAATTCAACACTACAGTATTGTTAGCAACATTCCATTACGGGTACTATTAAAACCAAATCAAGGTACATTATTACCCCTCCATTACAGACTGTTGGTGTGTCTGTGATGCAGAATGAAATGTATTATTCTATATACTTCTCAAATGAGAACAATATAGTTGTGAAATGTGAGCAAGAGGAATAACATCAGAAAGGGGAATAACGCATTTAAAAATAAAATGGTAATTGTTTTAGCATTTCAGATCAAATACAATCTATTTTATAAAAATCAATGTAAGTCCCCCTAAAAAACCCACACACAACCAAAAAAAACATTTGGGTAATGGCTGATATTTTGTTGGAAAATAGCTAGAGGTTTTGCATTTTTGAGATACTTTAGCGACATTTTCTTATCACCCAGAGCTAGCCCTGAATCTATTCATGACAGGCATCGGTGGTGTCGTGGTTAGGCCATCAGACATAAGGGTGGTAGGTACAGGGTTCGCAGCCCGGTACCGGCTCCCACCCAGAGTGAGTTTTAACAACTCAATGGATAGGTAGGTGTAAGACCACTACACCCTATTTTCTCTTACTAACAACTAACAATTAACAACTAACCCACTGTCCTGGACAGACAGCTCAGATAGCTGAGATGTGTGTGCCCAGGACAGCGTGCTTGAACCTTAATTGGATATAAGCACAAAAATAAGCTGAAATGAAAGACATGCTCCAAATATAAATGAATCAAATGTAACTGTGTACATGTGAATAAATATATATCACAGCTAAGCTGAGGCAACAAGAACCTAGACATTTTACAACTAGTCTGTAAATCTTCAAGGATAATTAACTGACTAAAGAAACATCTGACTAAAGTTCAAACTGAAATCATTTACTCTTCAGCACAGCTGTTTACTATTTTATTCAAGGACAATAACAAAAAACAATGCACTTGTACACCGAAAGCTACACTAAAACATAAAATCAGTACTGTATGATATTATTGAAAATTATATTAGTCCAAATAATTAAAAACCTAACAAGACTGAAAGCATTTAAGATGGAAAACAAACGTAGAACAAAAATTTGAAAACTACTTTTAATAAGTACAAATGATTTTAAAATATAACAAAAAGATAAGAAATAAAGACTAAAAACAACTGTAGCATCAAAACTTCTAAAGTAGCACAAAGGGCTGAAAACAACTGTAGCATCAAAACTTCTAAAGTAGCATAAAGGGCTGAAAACAACTTTAGCACAAGCAAATAAATGAAACTACCACCAAACATTGATAACTAGCTGGTTCAAAAATATTATTAAAAAGATTCAAAATTCCTGTAGCTCAAACAACTAAAAACTTGCATAAATGGGTTGAAAATAAACTTTAGCATAAAATATGCTGAAAAACTAGCAAAAAAAGTTGAAAACAACTTAAGGAAAAACCACATTTACAATAGCACACAAGGTTGGTCATTGCTTTAACACAAAAAAGACTGATAACTTTTAAGTACCTCTGCAATAAAATAAAAAAGTATTGAGTACCAACTTTCCTCTAAATATATTAATTTGGCATATTTACACAGATTTTTGGACTGAGAATTCAACTTACAAGTTCTCCAATTTCTAACAAGAGCTGTATTAAATGCACCAATACGTATTCCATTGTTGTGATGCCAGCAAGTTGCCAGTATTCAACAGAATCAAGGGCCAATATGTTTAACAAGAGCTGTATTAAATGCACCAATACCTATTCCATTGTTGTGATGCTGGCAAGTTGCCAGAATTCAACATAATCAAGGGCTAATATGTTTAACAAGAGCTGTATTAAATGCACCGATAGGTATTCCATTGTTGTGATGCCAGCAAGTTGCCAGTATTAAACAGAATCAAGGGCCAATATGTTTAATAAGAGCTGTATTAAATGCACCAATACGTATTCCATCGTTGTGATGCCGGTAAGTCACCAGTATTCCATAGAATCGATGGACCATATTTTTAAAGTTATCTTAGCACTATAATATCATAAAAGCATCGTAAGCGATGACGTCACTATGGCGTTTGCTGCAGTGACATCATAAAACAATGGTTTTTCAATTTTGTTGCACTTAGATATACGCTGGAAAATCTCTAGCTGGGTTAAAATTCTATCCATTGTCAAAACCCCTCTGGTAAAAAATACTACACTGGAATTAATAAATTAAATTATAAATATAAATCATAAACGTATAAGGTTGGGTTTTTTGGGGTGGTTTTTTTTACAAGACCAGTTTTGTCCAGGAGTAGTTTTTATAAGAGGGGTTTTGACAGGAAGGGGAAAAAAAAGAAAGAAATGTTTTATTTAACGATGCACTCAACACATTTTATTTACGGTTATATGGCGTCAGACATATGGTTAAGGACCACACAGATTTTGAGAGGAAACCCGCTGTCGCCACTTCATGGGATACTCTTTTCGATTAGCAGCAAGGGATCTTTTATTTGCACTTCCCACAGGCAGGATAGCACAAACCATGGCCTTTGTTGAACCAGTTATGGATCACTGGTCGGTGCAAGTGGTTTACGCCTACCCATTGAGCCTTGCGGAGCACTCACTCAGTTTGGAGTCGGTATCTGGATTAAAAACCCCATGCCTTGACTGGGAACTGAACCCAGTACCTACCAGCCTGTAGACCGATGGCCTAACCATGACACCACCAAGGCCGGTTTGACAGGAAGGGGTTACCGTCTAAACATTCATTAGAAAAAAACTCATTTATTCAATAAGGTACCCTGACAAATGCTCCACAACTGGTTGTGTTATGTACTGTAACTCATATTTTTTGGAACAGAGCATATAAAAGATGCCTTGCTGCTAACTAATAAAAGTAGCCTATATGGCAGCAATAATACATGTAGTTTCTCCCCCCTCCCCCACCCCCGTCATCTTCTCACTTTCAGAACCTTTCATTTTTCATCAATTTATATATGTATATTTTTGTTTTGTATATATATTTTTTTATCCAAAAGCCAATAATATTTCTATGCTGGGTTGTCATTAAACATTCTTTTATTGAATGAATGAATGAATGAATGTTTAACAACACCCTAGCAGAAAAATACACATCGGAAAAAGAAAGAAAGAAATGTTTTATTTAACGACGCACTCAACACATTATTTTACAGTTATATGGCGTCAGACATATGGTTAAGGACCACACAGATTTTGAGAGGAAACCCGCTGTCGCCACTACATAGACTACTCTTCCGATTAGCAGCAAGGGATCTTTTATTTGCGCTTCCCACAGGCAGGATAGCACAAACCATGGCCTTTGTTGAACCAGTTATGGATCACTGGTCGGTGCAAGTGGTTTACATCTACCCATTGAGCCTTGCGGAGCACTCACTCAGGGTTTGGAGTCGGTATCTGGATAAAAATCCCATGCCTCGACTGGGATCTGAACCCAGTACCTACCAGCCTGTAGACCGATGGCCTACCACGACGCCACCGAGGCCGGTGAATGCACATCGGCTAATGGGTGTCACAAATGGTAAGTATATGAAAATATTATTTATATATATACATTTCTGTAAAACCACAGTGTGATTTTTATTCATTGTTTCATTCACTTACTCTCTAAACCATGAGTCACAATTTACCATGTGTTGCACGCCTAACAACCAATGCTATAAAATGTGCTTTGATCTTCCTAAACAAAAAAAAAAATTTTGTATACCACATAAAAAAATTGTATAACCAGTGGAAGACATTGTTATTTGTGCAGAGGCAGATCCAGGCGACCTGTTTGCAACCCCCCTCCCCTAAAAAAAAGAAGAAAAAAAAAGAAGTGCTCAATTCATGAGTTGTTCCATGTGCCATTTTCCCATCAGTACATCCCCCCCCCCCCCCCCCCCCCCCCCGAACCTGCAAAATACTTCTTGGATCCGCTCCTGATATGTGATGGGTAGATTATATACACCATGGTGGTGGTGGTGGTGGGGGTTTGGAGTGAAGTTCCATCATTATCCCAACCACATCTCTTCAATATATATATATTTTTTTAATTAAGCACAATGATAAATCATTATCCAGAGTCAGCACTGAAACAGCTGTGATATTGCAACAGCTTACTCTGGTTAAATGAACACTGGATGTGATGTCCCGCTCTTTTGTCATCAACATATGTATATATAAATCACTAACCGAATATCCAGGCCTGTAGGAACGATAGGGGAAGGGGAAGGGGGAGGGAGGGGGTGGGCACAATTTCTAGTGCAGGAGGTACAGTCTCTAGTGAGGGAGCAAACCTTATTTTTTATTTTTATATATAGTGGGAAAACAATTCATCCTTGAATAGGAGAGCACAGAGCCCCCCCCACAAAAGTTCCTATGGGTCTGATGTCCTTGAGGAAAATGTTATATTTCCAGCCTACAACACAATGGTAGCATATTACAAACATATTATTGGAAAGTGCCTTATAATAATAAAAACACTAACAAACACCCACACACCCAATTTTTATATATAAAAACACCCAGTAGAATACTGGTATCAAAGGCTGAAAAGAAGGACTTATTTGGAATTCCAATTACTAGTATACAATCCTGTATTTAAAAATACTTAGGTTGGTTACTTACAACTAACACATTCCTAAAGAGAACAAGAGACAGTGTATTATTCCTATATTTAAACACTGAATAGTATATTATTTATATATCTAAATATCAGGCAGTACGATATTTATATGTTTAAATATCAGACAATATAATATTTGTATACTTAAATATTAGAAGAAACTAATTTTTTTAATATACAATGTATATTTAAATATTGAACAGTATATTATTCATGTTATTTTAATATAGGGCAGTACAATATTATTTTTTATATATAGAAGATACTCCCCCCCCCCCCCCCCCCCCCCGAGTGCCTTGTGATATCATAATTTATCAGCACGAGTTGGTAAAAGTATGAATTCCGAGGTTTGCTGAGGATTTTTATACTTTTATCAATAAGCGCTGATAAATTTATGATATCACAAGACACGAGGGGAGTATTCTTTTTATCATCCATTGTCATTCTTTTCATTTGTCACAATCGTAAACAATGTCAGTAACGTGGGTTGAATGTCACTATATTTGACAGAGGTAGACTTGTTAACTAGCAGAACAAGTGGCGTGACGTCACTAACGATAGGTTTAGCGCTGAAACATACGCAAGTCTCGTAACAAAATAATGTCTTGTGATTAAAATTGGACTCATCAAGATTTATAAAAAGCGATATCTCCTAGGACAATATCACAATTATAGGGCCAGTGGCATCTCCTACAAAAGCCTTTAATGGGTGATAAATTTAAATATACAGTATAATATTTATATATTTAAATACTAGAACACGAGACAGTAAATTATTTATATATTTAAATATTGAACAGTATATCAGATAGTATAATATTTATATATTTAAATATCATACAGTATAATATTCGTATATTTAAATATCAGACTGTATAATACAGGTATTTATATATTTAAATATTGGAATGGCAAACTAACAGAAATCTATTCTAAGTCACAGACAAGGTAAATACATATCTCAAATATGCACTGCATTAACAAGATTATGAAACATCTAGTAACATTAGCAAATGCCCAAAAAACAAAACGGTGGGTGGAAGAAATATTAAAACATTACCACAAACACAATGTCATGTGTTTAAATCCATGTCACAGACTTGTACCAGTTGGTATTCATGAGCAAGCAGTATATACAGATCACAATACATACATTTTGTACCGAGAAGAATCAAATCAAGTATTTTTGCAGATAGTTGGTTGTTTTTGTACAACAGATTAAATGGAGAAAAATGTACGACAATTTGCAATAATATTAATTAATATTAATTAAAGAATAACTAACACATTAGGATGATAAAAAAACACAACAGTGTTATAATTGATAACATGCAAACTGGATAAAATGCTGTTAAAGGTACATGTAATTCTAAAAACAAACCCAATAACGAATTTAAAAATCGTCCTTTATGGAAAAAACAAAAGAAAAACTAGAAAAATTCATTCCTTTATGGAACACAAAAACAATAACAAAACAAAAACTCCACTAAAAATATTAATTATTTATGTATTTATTTATGACAGAGATAAAACAAATTGTTACATATGTTTGTAATCTACATTCACTAACAAAAAAACACCTCATTACCACAACCACGGACAAGCATGGAAGGATTATTTTCGACAAATGGATGGAACTATCAAACTGATGAATTCTTGATTTCTTCCTTTCAAAAATAACTGGTAAATTGATAACTCTTGATTTCATCCTGTTTGCACTTTATGTTTCGCTTCTTTTTGCTCCAAGCACTGTTATAAACATTTAATGCAATTTGAATTGTATTATTCTATAAAATAATTTTATTTTGTATAAAGGCATTTTATTTCAGTGATAATCACAGAACAGATGTCTTCTAACAGTGCTTATGGTTTAAAAATCGGTACTCTTCTTGAATTAAGTAGCCGAGTCAATTCTTTTGGTGTCAAATTCACAGTAATTTTGATAAAATAAATTAGTGACAAGGTGAGAATGTTTTTGCCTAAGAGTAAATCGTCTTACAAGAACACATGCCAGCAAAAGCAAGGATTGTTCTAGTAAAGCAGGGCTTAAGCTGTCGTTAACAAAACTTAAAAATGCTAATTATCACTGAAGTAAGCAAATATTTTTTATTATTAAATCACTGAAAAGCTAATTAAAAAATAAAGAAAGCCAATTAAAAAAAGCAACAAAAAAATTAATTTATTGTTTGTTTGGTTAATTAAAAATGAATTTGATGAAGGATGTTAACAGCAAATTCCCCAAACTGCTACTAATATCTGAGACCCAGCTAAAATCTTAGTAAAGTCCATTTTCTGGGGTGGCGCAGACGGTACGGCCGGTATGGCCATACTACTTTTGTGTGTGTGGGTTATATTTGTTATATCTGTGAAAATGTCCTTACAAGTAATTTGAAAGGTGAGTCTGGCAACCACGAGCCGTACCACTATTTTTTACACTGTGCCGCCCCTGATTTTGATACTTGTTTTGATACTGTTTATCACAAACTATCAGTTATAGTCATTTAGAACACTGATTCATGGAACATAATTTTCGTAAAAGTTTGGATGAATCCATTAATACACACGAGACAATTTCACACTGTTCTTTTCTCCAAACTGAAAAAGGGTAACAAATGGAGCTATTAATTTTAAGATAAAAAAATTGGTTCTGTTTAATTACTTTGCCTTTTGTCATCTTCAGTAAAAACTGCTCAGACTCTAAAATAATGATTACCTGAAACGTAGGTATTTTTAATTTAATACCACATAACACTAAACATTGTAAACTATGGAAGATCAAAGAAATGTGAAAGGTCAGAGGTCAGAGGTCAGAGGTCAGGGAAGTGGGGAAAGTAGCTCTTAATATTGGGTAGCACACTTAGTGAACACAGATAGATGATGATGCCGTAAGTTAACACTATGTACAATGAATGCATAATAAATAAGTGAAAGTAATACAAATGTTTTTCAACCAATTTCATTACTACCGGTTACTTCTTTAATAGGTTTTAACAGAAAAGAAAAAAAATTATGATAATAATAAGTTTAAAAAAAGAAGATAAAATAATAAATATATAACAACCATAAAATGCTGACTTACTGTTCAATGTCTACGTGACAGTTAAAGCAAATGTTTTTTGAAAATAAAGAATAGCCTGCAAGAAGTACCAAATAAGCTTTTTGCGTACAATATATTTATTTAAAAAAAAATAATAATAAAATAAAATAATAAAAAACTTTGGTATCACAATTCTTATTCGAACCAACTTCTGTTATAATTACCGGTATAAAACATGAGCAGAAAAAAAAAAAAAAAAAAAAAAAAAAAAATCATCAACCAAACCGTCTGGTGTAGAAATATCACATATATGCCGTGTAATGGAGAGGGTTGTGATGATGGATTCATGAGCAGACACTGGAGGCATCAAACTATACACTGAAACTATTTGGGGTTTTTTTTTTGGCACAACCATAACATTATTGTAATTATCTATCTGACATCCCTAACGTAATATTCTGAACGATAAACGAAATATGAAAATTAGTCTAATTGTTAAAAATGTATTACAATTTTTTTAATTTGACTTCCATTCGTTTTTGTGTCTATTAAAACTACAGGTCTATGTCTTACACACATTTTAGGCCCATTCTGACAATTTATTTATCACATTAATTTTATCATGAAAAATATATACTGTGAAACCCCTCTAAACTGGACACTCTTTTGTACCAAGAAAAATATTATGTTTAAGAGGGATCCGATGCAGAGAGGTCAAGGTCTGTACTGATTTGTAAAAAGGGACTCTGTAAAATGTCCCATTTTTAGAGGTTTCACTATATATATATATATATATATATATATATATAAAAATATTGTGTTTGGTATTTTGGGTACCGTAATATATATATATATTATATTACATTATATTTTATTACGGGGTCCCACATGTCAAAATCAATAAAAAAAAAAAATTCTACCAAGTTTATTTTTATCCAAGGATTTGAATATCTGCTGTCAAAGCTATGTATGTCACTGTTCCAGTTAAGTTGGTTTCACAAGAAAAACAGATCCACACATTTTAGTCATAAAATGTTTCATAATGGTAGCAAAAAAATAAATAATAAACAATAATAAACCTGTTAAAACAGAATACAATTCATGTAAAAATCCACAATTTGTTACCCAGTTTTCCAATATTCTTTGGTTTCTTCTAGACTAGAATAGTGAACAGATATATCATGTATTCAACTTTTCTTGAAAATCTAATTTATTCACTTTTTGAATTTTTTGTTTTTGTATTAATTGTTTTAAATTTTATTATTATTTATTTTTTGTAAAAATGTTTTAATTTTTGTTTTCAAAACAGTATATATATATATATATATATATATATATATATATATATATATATATATATACATACATGTACAGTATGTATCAAGCACAAATATTTTCATGAAGATAATCAGAAAATAGTTAAACAACAATCCTTCTAAATTGAGACATGTAATGTTGTGTGCTTGTTAATTGCAAGCTTCCGTTTGTAAGTTACAAGGTGTCTATTCTTTGGAGAAAACCCAGTCACGCCAAAATATCAAACAAAAACCTATTATAGTGAAACCTGCTTCAACTTTATATTTATCCCATTTAGACAAGATCCAGCATTTAGAAGTTAAAAAATTCAGGACCGCAAATCTTGGTTTTGACAACATTCCGGTATATTTAGGATCCAGTTTACACAGGTTTCACTATACATACGATTTTATCCTATTTATGATTTTATCCTATTTATGATTTTATGTCATCCACAACACAATGTATCAAATTCACTCTTAAAGATCACATAACTTAGGGATGATTTCTAGATAAAAACGAACGAATGAAATGGTGGGTTAAGTTAGTGGAGATGTTTGATGGTTTTCCTCCCGTCTCGTGTGTTCTGATTTTCCCTTCTTTGATTATCGTCGTGTTTCTCCGTCTCTCTGCTCGTCTACACTGGACTGCCTGACCGGTCGTCATCTTCCTCCATGTCATTGGACGATTCACTGGCCGCTACGTTCACGGCCTCAGTCTGGTACATGGTCACGCGGTGCTTGGCCATTATCCGGAGTAGAGGTCGTAGCTTCAACCACCACTCCTCTTTGGGAAGGCGCTTGCTATAAAAGAAAAGTTAAAAAAGGAATTCCACTGTATTCTCCAGACCATAAAAAAATTAAGGGAAAAGCTATTATTTATGTTATTTCAGCCACATTGTACGATGACCAAAAGGTCAAATGAGCAATTTCGCCTTGCACAAACCTATTTAATGTCAATGACAGCTGCATACAAACGTGATCATCTCAATGCATGTTATAAAAAAGAAGAAAAAAAGATATATATATATATATATATATAAAAATTAAACTTTTAATTAAATTTTTATTTTATTCACATATATAGTTAATAACTAGTTAATGACATTGGATATCTGCTTTATCCTGTGAAGATAAGAATGTGAAATTTCACGAGAATCTACCTAGCGGAATTTCTCATTTGACCTGAACAGGAAAAAGCAGATATCAGACGTCATTAACTAGTTGTTATCTTTATCCTCCAGACCATAAAAATTAAGGGAAAAGTTATTATTTATGTTATTTCAGCCACATTGTATGATGACCAGAAGGTCAAATGAGCAATTTTGTAATGTAGTTATGCGTGTGACATCACATGAATGATGTCAAAAGTCATATCCTGCTAGTAGCATCTTATTCTGTCAATAGAAATGCTGGTTACAGGATAAATTATCATAAATATCCATAGGTGCAACTATAAAGTCAGTTTCATTGAGGTATGACTTAAAAGTTTATAAGAAATGGAACAAATACGAAATTTTAACATTGAGCCAAATGTAAAAGTTGATTCTGTGATCATAGTAGAAAAACAGAAGAAGAAATATTTGATTTAATGACGCACTCAACACATTTTATTTATGGTTATATGGCGTCAGACATAGTGTTAAGGACCACACAGATACTGAGAGAGGAAACCCACTGTCACCACTTCATGGGCTACTCTTTTCGATTAACAGCAAGGGATCTTTTATATGCACCATCCCACAGACAGGGTAGTACATACCACGGCCTTTGTTACACCAGTTGTGGAGCACTGGCTGGAACGAGAAATAGCCCAATGGGTCCGTCGACGGGGATCGATCCTAGACCGACTGCGCATCTAGCAAGTTCTTTACCACTGGGCTACTCTGACAAATACAAACATACCACAGCCTTTGATATACCAGTCGTGGTGCACTGGCTGGAATGAGAAATAGCTGGTGATTGATCCTAGACCGACCACGCATTAAGCGAATGCTTTACCACTGGGCTACGTCCCACCCCGTCACAGTGGAAAAAGTAACACCTATATCTTTCATTTTTACTTTGTAAGGCAAGACAAAAGTGTTAATTTGTTTTGTTTAACTACACTAATACAGCACACTGTCCCCCCCCCCCCATCCCCCGTCCAACCAGTGCCCCACAACCGGTATATCAAAGGCTGTGGTATGTGCTATCCTCTCTGCTAATGGAAAAATGTAGGGGTTACCTAAGATGACTACATTACAGAATTATTATAAGTTTGACATCCTACATATATAGCTAATGATTAGTGCTCTGATGGCATTGTTAAACAAAACAAACTTTAACATTCATTTCCTTTCTGAACTATATGTATATGAAAACAGAGGAATGAAAAAAAATAAAGAAATGTTTTTATTTAATGACACTTTGTACACATTATAATTAGTAATATACATGTAGCGTTAGACATGTGGTTATGGATCACAGACTCTGAGCTAAGTAGATAAGAAACCCACTGCCACCAAGTCATGGGCTACTCTTTTCGATTAGCAGCAAAGGACCTTTTATATGTAGCATCCCACAGACAAGATAGTACATACCATAATCTTTGCTAAACCAGTTGTTGAACATTGGCTGGAATGATTTGTTTGTTTGCTTGCTTTGTTTAACGACACTACAAGAGCACAATGATTTATTAATCCTCACCTGTCAAAACATTTGGTAATTTCGACATATAGTCTTAAAGAGGAAACCTGCTACATTTTTCATTACTAGCAAGAAATCTTTTATATGCACCATCTAACAGACAGGTCAGCACATACCAAGGACTTTGATATACCAGTCTTTGTGTACTAGCAGGAACGAGAAATAGACCAATGGACCCACTGACGGAGACTGATCCCAGACTGACTGTACATCAGGTGAGTGCTTTATCACTGTAATACGTCCCACCCTGGTTGGAATGAGAAATAGCCCATGGGCCCACCGAAGGGGATCGATCCTAGACCGACTGTACATCAGGCGAGCGGTTTATCACTGGGCTACATCCCGCCATGGTTGGAACGAGAAATAGCTCAATGGGCCCACCGAAGGAAATCAATCCTACACAGACCACACATCAGGGCCCGTGCTTATAAAACTTTTAGAGTCCAGACTCAATCTCTAATGACGTCACACCCATACAATTTGTGCGACGTTGTCATGACATTAGAGTCTCAGACTCTATTAGTCTCGAGTCTTAGACTCTAAAAGTTCTATATGCACCAGGCCTGGTGAGCTCTTTACCACTGGGCTACATCCCTCCCTGGCTGGAACAAGAAATAGCCCAATGGGACCACCAAAGGGAATCGATCCTACACCAACCGCACATCAGGTGAGTGCTTTACCACCGGACTACATCCCTCCCTGGCTGGAACGAGAAATAGCCCAATGGGACCACCAAAGGGAATCGATCCTACACCGACCGAACATCAGGTGAGTGCTTTACCACTGGGCTACGTCCTTTCCCTGAAATTAAAGGAAGAAGGAAACAAACACTGTAATTCTTACTCGAAGTTTGTTTGCTTGGCAAGTTCTTGGACAGGAGTGAAGGCCAGGAAGCGTTTCGTCATTCCCAGCATGCACATGGTGTCTGGCGATGTGGTGTACACTCGACCTGAAGCAACACGCAAAACACATAGAAAGTGAGTACCGGCCCCAGTGGCACAGTGGTTAAACCATCGGACTACAGGCTGGTAGGTACAGGGTTCACAGCACGGTACCGGATCCAACCCAGAGCGAGTTCTTAAGGGCTCAATGAGTAGGTATATGGCCACTACACCCTCTTCTTTCTCACTAACCACTAACCAACTAACAACTAACCCAATGTCCTGGACAGACAGCTGAGATGTGTGCCCAGGACAGCATGCTTGAACCGTAACTGGATATAAGCAGGAAAATAAGCTGGAATGAAATGAATGAGTGAGTGAGTGAGTGAGTGAGCGAGCATTTCTAAACATAATTTAATTTAATTATTTCCAATTGAGTGAGAGTGAGCGAGTGTATTTTTAAACATAATTTAATTTAATTATTTCCAAGTGAGTGAGTGAGCGAGTGTATTTCTAAACATAATTTAATTTAATTATTTCCAAGTGAGTGAGTGAGTGAGTGAGTGAGAGAGTGTATTTCTAAACATAATTTAATTTAATTATTTCCAAGTGAGTGAGTGTATTTCTAAACATAATTTAATTTAATTATTTCCAAGTGAGCGAGTGAGTGAGTGTATTTCTAAACATAATTTAATTTAATTATTTCCAAGTGAGTGAGTGAGCGAGCGAGTGAGCGAGTGTATTTCTAAACATAATTTAATTTAATTATTTCCAAGTGAGCGAGCGAGTGTATTTCTAAACATAATTTAATTTAATTATTTCCAAGTGAGTGAGTGAGTGAGTGAGCGAGTGTATTTCTAAACATAATTTAATTTAATTATTTCCAAGTGAGTGAGTGAGTGAGTGAGTGTATTTCTAAACATAATTTAATTTAATTATTTCCAAGTGAGTGAGTGAGTGAGTGAGTGTATTTCTAAACATAATTTAATTTAATTATTTCCAAGTGAGTGAGTGAGTGAGCGAGTGTATTTCTAAACATAATTTAATTTAATTATTTCCAAGTGAGTGAGTGAGTGAGTGAGAGTGTATTTCTAAACATAATTTAATTTAATTATTTCCAAGTGAGTGAGTGAGTGAGTGAGTGAGAGTGTATTTCTAAACATAATTTAATTTAATTATTTCCAAGTGAGTGAGTGAGTGAGTGTATTTCTAAACATAATTTAATTTAATTATTTCCAAGTGAGTGAGTGAGTGTATTTCTAAACATAATTTAATTTAATTATTTCCAAGTGAGTGAGTGAGTGAGTGAGAGAGTGTATTTCTAAACATAATTTAATTTAATTATTTCCAAGTGAGTGAGTGTATTTCTAAACATAATTTAATTTAATTATTTCCAAGTGAGTGAGTGTATTTCTAAACATAATTTAATTTAATTATTTCCAAGTGAGTGAGTGAGTGAGTGAGAGAGTGTATTTCTAAACATAATTTAATTTAATTATTTCCAAGTGAGTGAGTGTATTTCTAAACATAATTTAATTTAATTATTTCCAAGTGAGCGAGTGAGTGAGGGAGTGTATTTCTAAACATAATTTAATTTAATTATTTCCAAGTGAGTGAGCGAGCGAGTGAGCGAGCGAGTGAGCGAGTGTATTTCTAAACATAATTTAATTTAATTATTTCCAAGTGAGCGAGCGAGTGTATTTCTAAACATAATTTAATTTAATTATTTCCAAGTGAGTGAGTGAGTGAGTGAGCGAGTGTATTTCTAAACATAATTTAATTTAATTATTTCCAAGTGAGTGAGTGAGTGAGTGAGTATTTCTAAACATAATTTAATTTAATTATTTCCAAGTGAGTGAGTGAGTGAGTGTATTTCTAAACATAATTTAATTTAATTATTTCCAAGTGAGTGAGTGAGTGAGCGAGTGTATTTCTAAACATAATTTAATTTAATTATTTCCAAGTGAGTGAGTGAGTGAGTGAGTGAGTGAGAGTGTATTTCTAAACATAATTTAATTTAATTATTTCCAAGTGAGTGAGTGAGTGAGTGAGAGTGTATTTCTAAACATAATTTAATTTAATTATTTCCAAGTGAGTGAGTGAGTGAGTGAGTGAGAGTGTATTTCTAAACATAATTTAATTTAATTATTTCCAAGTGAGTGAGTGAGTGAGTGAGTGTATTTCTAAACATAATTTAATTTAATTATTTCCAAGTGAGTGAGTGAGCGAGCGAATGAGTGTATTTCTAAACATAATTTAATTTAATTATTTCCAAGTGAGTGAGTGAGTGAGTGAGTGTATTTCTAAACATAATTTAATTTAATTATTTCCAAGTGAGTGAGTGAGTGAGTGAGTGAGAGTGTATTTCTAAACATAATTTAATTTAATTATTTCCAAGTGAGTGAGTGAGTGAGTGAGTGAGAGTGTATTTCTAAACATAATTTAATTTAATTATTTCCAAGTGAGTGAGTGAGTGAGTGAGTGTATTTCTAAACATAATTTAATTTAATTATTTCCAAGTGAGTGAGTGAGCGAGCGAGTGTATTTCTAAACATAATTTAATTTAATTATTTCCAAGTGAGTGAGTGAGTGAGTGAGTGAGAGTGTATTTCTAAACATAATTTAATTTAATTATTTCCAAGTGAGTGAGTGAGTGAGTGAGTGAGTGAGAGTGTATTTCTAAACATAATTTAATTTAATTATTTCCAAGTGAGTGAGTGAGTGAGTGAGTGAGTGAGTGAGAGTGTATTTCTAAACATAATTTAATTTAATTATTTCCAAGTGAGTGAGTGAGTGAGTGAGTGTATTTCTAAACATAATTTAATTTAATTATTTCCAAGTGAGTGAGTGAGAGTGTATTTCTAAACATAATTTAATTTAATTATTTCCAAGTACTTTGACCATTTCGTTTTATAATCAGGGCTAGCTCTGCCACTCGCCAAAATCGCCAACTGTGAATTTTAAGAACAGTTGACAAAATTTATTTATATTTGGCGAGAAAAAAAATTGTAAATAGAGGATAATAAACAAGTTACCAGTTATTATCAAATTTATGTCCTGAGTGAAATAATTTTCAGTTGAAAATTATTTCACGAGGGACATAAATTTGATAATAAATGGTACCGAGTTTGTTATTCTATTTATTACCTCAGCTATTTTTTCTCTAAAAGCCTTTATTTTCGACGCACATGCACGAAGGCCAACCTGTATAGGAACGATGAAAACCACTTTACGCACTGTTCTGAGAATTACTATAATGTTGTAATTTAATCACGTTCATAGATAATTTTAAAAAACACAAGTTCTCTTTATTCTGCTTCCAAATCTATAATGAATTGCATTAAAATGACATTTTGTTATTAATTTAACACCAAAAACAGAGACCCGTAAAGGGAAACTCTTTAAACTACATGACGTCATTTTGTGTTTGTCAACTCATGATGACGTCATATTTAGTACCGACAAAGTCATTGGTTTGTAAGCATCAAATTGTCCAATAGTATTGTTCGTTAGACCAATGCAGAATATTTCTCACTGAGAAAATATGGAAAATATTTTTCCTGTTATGAGTGACCGCTGGGGTAATAATAATTGATATTTTGTTGTGAAATAGCTATATGTTTTGCAGTTTTGAGATAATTTAGCAAAATGTTTTGATCACCCAGAGTAAGCCCTGATAATATATATGTGGACATTTTATTCTTAAAAATAGGAATACATTTATGAAAAAAAAAAGGAAATGTTTTTGTGTCTCCATCTGGCTTGTACATTCATATGTTATTTATTATTTGTTGCTGCTGTTGTTGTTATTGATGTTATATAATTCTTTTTTCAAAACACCAGATTGTATTGTGCAATAAACTGAATTGAAATGAAATGAATTAACTGACTTGAATTGGGTGGGTGGGTGAGTTATGGATGTATGGATGAATGAATGAATGAATGAATGAATGAATGAATGTTTGGTGACATTCAGTTTACACTTTGACAAGTCACAAGTGGGTTTTTTATTCAACCACATTTATTAAAATTGCTAAACTTTTTTTCTCTTAATATATTAACATACACTAATAAATTAATTACGAAGTTCTTACCACCCTCTTCGACATTTTCCTGCACTTTGCCAACGAGCCAGTCGACGCACTTGGCGGCCATCTTGGTTCCGTAGTTGCGGTCGAAGGGACTGGGCATGCCGCCTTGCTGCATGTGACCCAGCACGTTGGAGCGACATGTGAACACGCCCTTCCCT
This sequence comes from Gigantopelta aegis, assembly GCF_016097555.1. Classification (NCBI taxonomy): domain Eukaryota; kingdom Metazoa; phylum Mollusca; class Gastropoda; order Neomphalida; family Peltospiridae; genus Gigantopelta; species Gigantopelta aegis. The sequence continues at coordinate 11,555,358 of NC_054705.1, forward strand.
TCTTCGGAAAACAAGTTGTGCACAAATTCGGTCGTGTAATTAGAATTGGCCAATTCATTTCTGTAAATGAAAGGAAAAAAAATGTTACAAGATCAAAAGTGAATCATTTTCAACCAATAACCAAATTTTGTTTATTTTAATTTTAATTTTTTTAAATTAGAATCAGTGCCTATAAAATGGGTTGGGATTTCTCATAAAACAAATGGCTCCTTACTTACCGAAAACTAAAAAATCCTATCATAAACAAGGGTTATGGCCGGTTTGTAATTAGAATAGGTGAAATTATAAATAGTATATCCTTGTGCAATACTCTTGAATGGTAATAATTGTTAATCCTTTGTAAGAAAACAAAATGTAACATTAGACATTAAAATTTCTTTTGATATTCAGTATATAATAAAAAGATAATTCTCCCATTCCTGGCTAAGCAAGACAGACCCATTCCATGACGTCGACCCACGGAATAAATCTGTCTTGATTGACAATGTGACCAAGTGATCTTGATGGCCTAAGCAGTTTTGGTGTAGGATGTTTTGTACAAAAATATTTATTTTCTTTCGGTAGATGGGAGAAAAATAATCATTCATGTGTACCTACATATGAATACAGGATAAGGTCATTCCACCTTCAGAAACATAATTTGATGTCAGGGACAAGGCTTGCCGAAATATAGTACCCTCAGGCAGAGCTGGTTTAAGGATCTGTGGGGCCTGTAGCACAAATAACAGCGGGTACCACCTTCCCAGGATATATATTTTGAAACCTCCTTGTGGAGAGGTGAAAAATTATCTGGGGAAAATAAATGTACACATCACCGTGGAGCCCCCTGAAGCGTGGGGCGCATAGCACGTGCTACGTGTGCTACTAGGACAAATCTCTTCCACCCTCGGGTGTGAATGATTGCTTTACTCTGACAAGGAAGGAAATGTTTTATTTAACGACACTCAACACATTTTATTTACGGTTATATGGCATCAGACATATGGTTTTGGACGACACAGATATTGAGAGAAAAAACCTGCTGTCCCCACTTCATGGGCTACTCTTTTCAATTAGCAGCAAGGGATCTTTTATATGCACCATCCCACCAGTTGTGGAGCATTGGCTGGAACGAGAAATATCCCAATGGGTCCATCGACGGGGATCAATCCTAGACCGACCGCGCATCAAGCGAGTTCTTTACCACTGGGCTACTCTGACAAATACAAACATACCTGAGAATAAGACCACGCTGTATTCCAGCACTTTGAATCTTGTCTTTCAAATGAAACACGTCATTCTGAAAACAGAACACAGCACACATTAGGGGTAATGTTTAAATAACATGCTATAATTGCTATAGTAACCATCAGTTGTTTACATGTAACATAAAAAAGTTGCTCACCATTTTGCTATTGATATTATCACAAAACAGTGGGACAGCACTCCACTTGCAAGTGTTAAAATAAAGAATAATATATTTTATTATCTTTTAAATAAATTTCATGCGTTTTGATTGGTCAACAGCTAATGCATACCACAAGTACACTGTGTCATTTGCGGAAAAATGCAGGATTTGCGGGAAAATACAAAATTTGCCGGGGTGTACAAACTGTCACGTGACTTGCTCGACTGGTTGTACGAAAATACAAACTCCGGATGAGACCAACAAAATTTTCTCCAACACGCCTCACTGATTAAATTTTTTAAAAGTCTTGAATTCATTATGAATGGGAATACCACAATTCAGTAGATTTTATTTTTACCGTTTATTAGAAGATTTCTTTAACACATTTGGCAAAAAAATGTGCTAGATTGTAGTTTTCGCATATTAAAAGCTGATGCTAGAATATAGTATTGCATAATCGGTTACCGTGTTATAACTTGGGCTAAATATCATGAACATATTTTTAGTAATAACTCAACATGCTTTTTTTTACAGGTTCTACAAGTTAGTACAACACGACAAATATTTTTGTTCGGCTGTGTGTGTTCAATTTTGTTTTCCCCAATACGATTATAACATAATCACAAACGTTTAAAACATGCAAGATAATAAGGTGCTAAGAATTGTCTCCCTTTGCGAGAGAGGATTCGAAATGATTTCAGGGTAAAACCACCCAGAATCCTTGTTGACACACTTAATACCCAAACAGCTACCAAAAAAGCAGTAATACCTTGCACAGTTATTTGTTATATGCAGGGAACATTTTGTTCAGTATCGTGTCTCAAGTTACAGAGATCAATACACAATTTTAAAATATAAAACAGTAGTTGCTGATCACAGGAAAAAAAAAATATTGCCAACTGAAAACAAAATGCTCCCCAAAATGACCTGGATTACGTGATTATATCCTAAGATATTGAAGAAATGTGGTAAGAAATTTAATGTGACAAACTCTATTCTAAACTGTTAAACAATAAAAAAAATAACATATAATAGAATCTCGAGATTGCAGCTTTAAGTAAGCAGATATGATACAGGGTTGAAAATTAACATGAAAACCATTCAACTCTGCTTTGTGCAGAGATATGGCCCTGGTCATGTATTACGGTTGTTTCATTCAGATTACCTTGGATGTTCCATCAATTGCCTTAAAACTTGTATCAAAAAAAAAAGACTTAACCTATGCAGTTTGATGGTAATTTGTAAAGAATTTTTGTTTTAATTTACACTGCATGTAAAAGTGCACATAAAAATGTTATTTGAGACAACATGGGTTTAAAACTTAATAAATTAATATACTTTTATATGAATTTTATCTTTATTTATTATGTTGGCACTGTCAAAATACAGACCATTTTCTATGTCTTCTTCTGCCAGATCAGTAGTTCGCGCCAACATAGACGTGTTGTGTTTTGTCACATTCAATTCAGTTTCAGTGTGTTTCTTTTTAACCAGTATCATACTCGCCAGACACTAAAACTGATGGTCGCCCAATGGACTACGTTTACAAAATTCTTAGTCGCCCTTAGCCAATAAAGGTCGCCACAGGCGACTGCTAATTTTCAACCCTGTATCATATTTGTATTCTTACTCTCAAGTCCGTGATAGAAGGAGTATCTTCGTAAATGTAGGCCGCATCAGCTCCACCAGCCAGTCCAGCCATGGTTGCTAGGTAACCGCAGTAGCCCCCCATGACCTCAACGATAAACACACGTCTCTTGGTGCCAGTTGCTGATTGTTTAATTCTGTCACATATCTACAAGAAATAAATAATGCAATTCTTCAGCCAATGACATTGATAAACAAGTTGATTTAAGAAGTCCATGTGGGTATACACCGACAGCATTCCAATTATACACAAGTGGGCGTTAGATACCATTTATCTGACAACGAGTTCTTTTAAAATGTATCTAACAAGCGAAAGCGAGTTTGTCATGTTTTTAAACAACGAGTTGTGAGATAAATGGTATCTAATGGACATGAATGTACAATGTATTATTCTATTTCTTACAAATCCTCAAAAACCAGGTTTTAAGCAAATTTTAACATCTTTATTGAGAAAAAGATATTTACAACCCTTTGCACTTGTAGCTGACTTACACGTCACAGACACATGATTGCCAGGTTAACTATATGTCACTGTGTAATCGATATCCACCATGCTGTTTTTAATTTGGACGTATGGCATTAGAGACCTGGTCATCACCTAGGAGCAGCCTGTTGTATGTCTTGAAATTGTTAACACACATACGTGTGTAAACAACTGTGTTATCAAAAATAACGCATGGTGTTCTCACCAACAGATATGTAAGACATTTTAATCAGATCTACAAATGTGTGATAAATAAAGGATACTCCCCAAGTGTCTTGTGATATCATAATTTATCAGACCGAGTTGATAAAAGTATGAAATCCGAGGCCTGTTGAGCATTTTTATACTTTTATCAACTAGTGCTGATAAATTATGATATCACAAGACACAAGCGGGGAATTCTTTTTATCATCCATTATCATTCTTGTCATTTGCGACAATTCTCAATTGGCGAATATGGCATTTTCACAGGATTCTGGTTTCTTCAGAGTCCAGTTTAGACAGGTTACACTATATTACGAATACTACCGAGTTGTTTAGTACCGAGTATCTGTCTGGCATTCTGTAAGTCACAAGATCAAAACTACTCTGAGGATCAACCCATGGTTTATACACATTCTTACCTGTTCTCCAGGCATCACAATGACATGTGTATTGTCAAACCACTTTTGTTTGTGCATGGTAGTCAAATTTTCTTGTAATTCATGGACTAGTGCAGTCAACAAAATTATGAACACAACGGAAATATAACACATGTACATGTATATACATATGATACAAATTTATCATGTTACCTTTTCAATCCACACATGTAAGTACCCAATGAAATATGGTTACCGTTTTAACAAAACTAAAATTTTAATACCGGGTACCGCCAAAAAATAAAGTCTTTCCTAGTACTTACATTACAGATCTCATTGAGCGCGGTGTCAGCTCCGAGACTGAAGTCCGTGCCTGGAACGTTGTTGCTGATGGTGCAAGGAATACACACCATGGGAATACACAGCGCCGGATACTGGTGTCGTGCTTCGGCCATCTGCAGACAGCTGTTAAACGCCTGCACAGACAACAGACACAACAGTTTAAATAATAATCTATATACATGTAGTGTAGAAAGATTAACATCTTCAGGATCCTAACAGGAGATCTGGATTCACGTAAAAAAAACCGATGAACAGTTTAAGCATGAAAAAAGGTAACTTAATGTGTTTGGAATCATGCATGCAAAAATTATTACTGCAATAAGCTGCAGGCATAAGATGTACCTGGCCCTATGCTTGTGTAATGTTTAAAAGTCTACACTCAAGACTAGTAATACAGTCTGAGAGTTTAATGTAATGACAACGCCAGACAAATTGCATGCATGTGATGTCATTAAATATTTTGAGTCTAAGCTTTATAAGCAGGTGCCATATGGGTTTATATCCTGTTAATCTTCGAATATGAATCATCTTAATGGTTTAAAAAATTTTTTTATTAATTACCTTAAGTTATCCAAATTAATGCAAAACATACCAATTATAATATATTCAAGCTTTAAAAAGGTAAATGATAATAAACATGAGTTTAAGCATGCAAACATATTTACATATTCAGATTTAATTGAGAAACAAGCAGTGAATATTAACAATCATTAGATTTAATGATGGTATTTGGATTAATATTTCAAAGTTTAAAAAAGGTATTAAATTATAATATACTAAAACGCAAAAGAAACGCAGGTCCTGAAAATGCGAAAGAATTGCACTTTGTAAAGCAGTATCTTTGGTGGAATTGAACCTCAACTGTGTTAAAGGACATGGCACACACCCACACCGCAGTCCCACCTGCGTGTCAATTTCATTACCTGTGTGACGTCACGAATTCTCAAAACAAGTTGTTTGCACGTGCTGGATCATCCGTATCATGAATCCAGTGCAAACACACTCATTGAAATGCTTATAAAGCCTACACACCTGGATTTAATCGCATAAATTCAATTTGAGTAGTGACAGACAACAGAATCACATTTTAAAAATGCCGCGACTGACGGAACTCCAGCGAGGGATGGCCATCGGGATGTTGCAAGCCGGACAGACCCGTACTGCTGTAGCCAGACAATTGGGATGTCATGTTTCGACAATCGCACGCCTTTCTCAACGTCACCAAATCACTGGATCTGTGAACGATCGACCACGCACCGGCCGCCCGAGGGTGACAACCGCAGCCCTAGACCGGTACATCCGGGTGACCCACCTTAGGAATCGGATGCTGCCAGCAGCTAACACCGCTCACCAGGTGCGTGGTCCACGTGGTCCAGTGTCCGCCGATACCGTCCGACGCCGTCTGAGGGCAGCAGGACTCCGTAACCGCCATCCTTATGTGGGACCAATATTGACCCCTCGGCACCGCCAACAACGTCAACAGTGGGCGCAACAACATCAAAGATGGCGACGTGGCCAGTGGCAACAAGTTCTGTTTACTGATGAGAGCCGTTACAATGTTTCCAACGCTGATGGCCGAATCCGAGTATGGCGACGTCGACATGAACGTTACTCCGACTGCTGCGTTCTGCAGGCCGACCGATGGGGCGGGGGTAGTGTGATGGTGTGGGGTGGGTTCTCATTCAACCACAGAACACAACTTCATGTGTTCAGACAATGCGTTAATGCCGCCGTGTACCAAAATGACGTCATCAACAATCACGTCGTTCCCTTCTTTGCCGCTCACCCACGTGTGCGCTTGCTGCAGCAAGACAATGCCAGGCCGCACACTGCCAGGGCAACACAGGCGTTGCTGGCTCAGCACAACATCCCAACGTTGCCGTGGCCAGCCTTATCACCGGACATGGCGCCTATCGAACACGTCTGGGATGAAATCGGACGTCGCCTTCAGGCTCGCGGACAACCTCAGAATATGCAGGCGCTGGAGGCAGCATTGGTCCATGAATGGAACTCACTCCCTCAGGCATTCTTTCAACGGCTTGTCAACTCAATGAGGAGACGTTGCACTGCCTGTTTGAATGCCCAGGGTGGTCACACGCGATACTGACTTTGACAATGCTACAGGTCGTCTCTTTCACATTTTTAACATGGACCCCCACCCTACTTTATGACATGAAACAATAGCCAAAAAGGAATTCAATCAAAAATTTCCAACACCAATGTGTGCCGAATTGGTGTAGCTCCAAAATAAATGTTGAAATCTTCATTTCGTTTTGTTTTTTTAATATTTTATATCCAATTTAATGAGAACCTGCGTTTCTTTTGCGTTTTAGTATATAATGCTTTTATATGGATTTGTGAATGTAACAATATTATTTATCAGGTTTAACAGCTGGATTCATGCAAACTAACAAAAATTTCCAGGCTGAACAGAGGAACATGTACTTTGGAAAACAGCTGTACAAAATATATTATATGTTACGGAATTTAAAAGGTAATTGTACATATATACAAAGTAAAGCAAAACAGATTTATAATAAAATTATCTATAGCTATAGACAACAGAAATAAAGGTAAAATTAATCATTTTCATGCATTAAAAAACAAATACAGTTCAGGAAAAAATATTCATAATTTTTATAGTAAAAAAAAAAGTTGAGTAAAACTTAAAGGGACATTCCTGAGTTTGCTGTATTGTAAGATGTTCCAGTCTAATAAAATATTTCTACGATTAAATTTACATATTAAATATATTTTCTTGTTTAGAATATCAGCTAGTGTATGTATACTCTTCAAAAGAAGAAACGCAAAACCACATTGTCGTAACATTTGGAGAATTGATTTAATTATTGAATGGTGAGTCCGATAATTACCAAATGTTGCAGGATTGTTCACAATTCACTCTAGTCCATTGTGAGTAAGTGATAGGACACACCACCAAGGTCAAGGTCATCTGGAGTCAATACCGGGTGTGGCCTCCGCATGTGTTGACAACTGCCTGGCACCGCCTGCCCATTGAAGCAACCAGAGTACGGATGACGTCCCGGGGGATGGTGGCCCACTCGGCCTGCAAGGCTGCTGCCAGCTCGGGCAGGGTCTAGGGCTGTGGTTGTCGCTGTCGGAGGCGTCGGTCCAACTCGTCCCATAGATGCTCAATTGGGTTCAAATCCGGTGATATCGATGGCCAAGGAAGGACATTAATGTTGTTGTTCTGTAGGAAAGCCGTTGTGAGACGTGCTGTGTGAGGCCTGGCGTTGTCATGTTGGAACACTGCGTTGGCGTTGGCCATAACTGGAACGATGTGTGGCCGTAGGATCTGGTCAATGTAGCCCTGTGCATTCAGGTTGCCCTGCACGTGGACCAGGTCAGTTCTGCCAGTGTGTGAGATGGCTGCCCACACCATGACACTACCCCCCCGAATCTGTCCACTTCCTGCACGCAGTTTGCCGCATAACGTTCACCACGACGCCTATACACGCGACATCTTCCATCATGACGTCGGAGCAGAAATCGGGACTCGTCACTGAACCACACCTGTCTCCATCGCAGTTGAGGTCATTGTCGATGAATCTGGCACCACTGCAGTCAGAGTCGACGGTGTTGTGGTGTTAAGATGACACCTCGAACTGGACGTCTGGCACGAATTCCTACCTCACGTAGGCGGTTCCGTACGGTCTGGTCTGATATCCTGCGCAAACCTGGTATTGCTGCGGCTGTGGAGGTGGCAGTAGTCAATCGTTCCCGAAGGTGGCGTACCCGGATGTAGCGGTCCTGCCCGGGGGTAGTGACCCGTGGTCGACCGGATCTAGGGAGGTCACGTGTTGATCCATGTTGCTGGTAACGGTCCCACAGTCTGGAGATGGTGCTTGGGGACACATGGAATGCCCTGGCAACGGCCGTTCTGGATTCTCCTGCGTCTAGTCGGCCGATGGCATTGTTTCTCTGCGGTTCACTGAGACGTGGCATGTCCTGGATTGTCAACTGTCGGCCAGATACAGAGGCCAGGCAAGCGAACACCCTGCACTTTTATACTGTCGGTGTTCATGTTGCACGTGCAGTGGTGACATGGTTTGCACGTGGCTGCGTTTTTGCGAATATTCACATTTTGAAACTTTATTTTACAGTAGTTGCGTTTTATCGAATGTAACCGTGGGAATGTGTTTGGGACATGCAATGACCTTATATTCACAAAGCATGAACCGGTAGGAAACATAAAATCGGAGTTATAACCCATTTGTACCCTTTTGCGTTTCTTTTTTTGAAGAGTATATATTCAATGTGTTTCTAGTTGTCTTAATATTTGTAAGAAGCCCAAACTGGATTTTGTCTTCAAATAAGTTCATACCTATGAAAACAAAAAAAAAGGAAATAAAATTAAATTTAACCTAGTACAAATATTAGAATTATTAGAAACACGTTTATTATACAGCCACTAATATTTTATGCAGAAAAATATATTTGATATGTAATTACAATCATTAAAAAGTGTCTGTTAGTCGGTAACATCTTAAAAATTGCAGCAAACTCTGGAATGTTCCTTTAACAATATTTTTGATTAAAACAAATATCTGGAAATTTATTAAACTAAGACTTACTGTTATGAATTTACCAGTAAAATAATTAATAACTTTACCAAAAAACAATTTAAAATATTTTTAAAATAGTCAACTGGACAGGTTTTTGTAGGGAAAACACTAGATGTTAATACAAACACTAAGAAAGCCGTTCACCAACACATAGCACACTATAACAGGGCTCGAAATTAAGAACTTGTCACCTATGGCAATTTTTTAAAGGTTTTTGCCATACACAATACACTCATCTATATTGTTCAGCACTTTTAATCCAGTAATGTTTCCAGCAAGTAAACACTAAGTTAAACACTTCAAAATTATTCCTTCAAATGATGACAGTCATTTTATCTAACAGCAAAAAAAAGTCAAAGGCAAAAATTCCTGGGCCCTCATTCACAAACGTCTCTTAGGCTCTGCTACGCAACAAAGCATCCTCTTTGCAAGTCTTTTAGTATTGCACTGTGAGATCGCAAAGTTGCGAGAGTTTCGTGAAGTAATTCTGGGTTTTTTGGGGGTTTTTTTAATTTATTATTCTTCTCTTTTTTTTGGTAGGTACATATCAGATGGTGAATTAACATGAAACAATTTTGGGGTTGGGGGTTTTTGGAGGGGGTCTCCTTTTTTTTATTTTTTTAAAAATTGATAGTCAGTTTTATTTTAATTCCATGATGCTGTGAAATCCACACATTGTTAGCAGGACATATTACCTTTGGCCTGCTGTTTATCAAAAATAACAGAAAGCCATAATTTACTTCCTATGGATATCATACGTGACAATTAACTTACTCCATGGGGATTATGTACAGGGTGTTTATATTTATTTTTGTTACATCGATCTGTCACTTGATATGTACAGGGTTGGATTTACCTCAGTCAATTAAGTGCTCGCTTGAGGTGCTTGCTATGCAGGATCGAACCACCTTGATGGATCCATTCAACTGACTGGATTTTTCTCGTACCAACCAGTCAAAGGCTGTGGTATGTGCTTTCCTGTCTGTGGGAAAGTGCATATAAAAGATCCCTTGCTACTAATGCAAAAATGTAGCGGGTTTATAAAGGATTGCAAAATTATAGTTCCCGAAAACTCAGAACTACCAGTGGTTTTTACCCCACCCCCCCCACCAGTGGTTTTTACCCCACCCCCCCCACCAGTGGTTTTTACCCCACCTCCCCCACCAGTGGTTTTTACCCCACCCCCCCCACCAATAAAACATTTTACTCCTTTTATACAAGACCGATTTATTAAAATTTATTAAATTTATAGGTTTTTTTGTGCTTATACCAATTAATTTTCTCAAAGTGAAAAGTTTACATACAATGTCATGTAAATAGATATATTCTGTTGATGATCCACATTGATCAACAATGTTTTATTATAAATGATGCGGGTACATCTTATTTTTCTCCTTTTTTTCCCCCCATTTTTTAAAAACTTGAGTCATATTTGTGACTATCAATATTTATGAACAGAGCACAAAATGTGATTGCCAGTAAATAACACTAACAACTCAATTATTGAGTATTCTTGAACAAATATTCAGCACAACTAATTTAATCACTGAAAGATAGGGGCATAGGTGGGGGAAGGGATTCAGTGAGTTCGGACAAAACCGGACCCTCTGTAAACAGGAATTCCATCAAAAACGGATGTTTTTCGCAGTCTCTTTTTAAACATCTGTACAGAAGAGAACCTCTCTAAACCGGATACCTCTTAAAACCAGATTTTTTTACTTGGTCACGAGGGTGTCCGGTTTAGCGGAGTTTCACTGTACACGTAGATATCTTTCATTTTGATGGCTACAATATGTTCTAGCTGGACAACCCCTTTTTTAAGGTATCTTGGACATTTGCCATTGCAAAACTACCTATATTTCAACTAAGTTTATACTTCATATACCTGTAACAGGTGCATGTGCAAGAATTTATGCAGAAAGCAGGTGGGGTCAATTTGCCTGTGGTGAAACAAGTTTGTAGGAGGTCAACTCATGCTCCCCCGTAAATATCTTTAAAAAAGGAAAATGTGTCTGAACCAAGGAGATTTCTGTGTAAGCAAGAAAACAAAAGAAGCAAGCAAGCGAGTAGTCAAGCAGGTAGCCAGGCAGGCGAGGAGGCAGTGCGGACTAGCGGATGAAACGAGTACAGTGAAACGCGGAGCCCGACTCTACCTCGAAACCTCCAATTATGACGAGGCCGTCTATCTTGAACTCGTGCAGCTTTTCAGCGACCCTACCCATGTTGACATCATCCGTCGTTTGCCTGTTCAATGAGAACAAAGTGAAAAAAACAAACAAAACACAACTTATTAACACGTTCTAACGAATCTCAGCCCTTGAATTGACAGGCAGATCATCCAGTCCACGTGCTTGTAAAACGTTTTAGAGGCGAATTTACAAAGCCCTTTTTTTCTTAAACGCAGGTGTTTAAGCATTGTAAAAGGCTACCTCACACGAGCATTATCGGCTGAGTAAACAAACTTGAGACTTGTGTGCCGGCAATTTTGCTGAGTTTTTCTTCTCTCATGGTTGTGAGGGGCGGGAAATAGCCCAGTGGAAAAGTGCTCGCTTGATGCGCAGTCAGTTTAGGATCGATCACCGTCGGTGAGCCCATTTGGGCTATTTCTTGTTCCAGCCAGTGCACAATGGCTGGTATATCAAAGGTTGTGGTATGTGCTATCCTGTCTGTGGGATGGTGCATATAAAAGAACCCTTGCTGCATTAGGATTATAAATGTAGCGGGTTTCCTCTGATGAATACATGTCAGAATTACCAAATGTTTGACATCCAATAGCCGATGATTAGTTAATCAATGTGCTCCAGTGGTGTCGTTAAACAAATCAAACTACTTCTTCTTCACATGGTTGTGAGGAAAATATCTCTCGTGTTTGATATATATGGCCATGCCTAGCAAACATTTCACTGTGTGCGGGCTACATGTTGAATTATCAGCTGCATGAGCAGAATTTACCACACGAAAACTGCATCATTGTCTATAATTCGCGTCATATGACGACAGGCAAATACAATAGATGATGACGAAAAAAAAGAGGCACCAGTGAATTTTTTTAATTCTTGCCTCCCCCTAGGAATTTACCAAATGAAAATTGTGTCATAGTGACAGTCGTAAGCAAACTAACTCAACACTTAGCTCATCGTGTGTGGTAAAATTGCTATGAGCTATCAGCTGAGCTAAAAAGTCTCAAGTAACTTTTTGCTCAGCTACCAGGCCACATACACCGAGTCTCACCCACTTCACGGGTGCGATCATGGGTGTGTCTACCGAGTGTACAACTCCACACTGGAGATGATTACCCGGCATGCACTGCAGGTTCCGTGTACCCCAGGTTCGGGTGATACCAAGATAGCTCAACTGACAGCAAGCGTGGAGCATGAACCTGTCAAGTAGTCCCATACCAAAATGGAAATACTGTGGCTTCACCATTCATCTCATCATCATCCATGTTTGTAATATCAAAAAAAATAAAAAAATGTCTTTGTCTTCGTGTTAAATGTTTGTGGCAATTTTAAAAAACACAAAAAACAACAACAAAACAAAACAAAAAAACAACTTTTTGCTCAGCTAAAAGCCATTGTCTGTGGTAGGCTTAAATCTATACAGTTATACGCATGTAAGACGTAAACAGGCTTTGTAAATTTGGCCCACTGAGTCTAGACTCAAGACTCTAACAGTAATAGAGAGTCTGGGACTTTAGCGTCATGACAACGTGTGCATATATGACATCAATAAGGATTCGCGAGTCTAGACTAAAATGTTTTACAAGCCCTGTTGAAAAAAGAATCAAATTAAAAACACAGAACTTGATAAACTTAAACAAATTCCAGCCCTCAAAATAAGTGACCAATAAACGTTTTGTGAACTGTACAGGTTATAAGATACATTGTTTAGATATGAAGTGAAATGAAAGGAATGTTGCTTACTTACACCCCAGCACATTATTAAATCAGCACCTACATGTAGATATCAGACACGTACATACATGTACATGGGATAATTAACACTTGATCCTAAATATAAGAGATGAAATCTTCTACATCTATGACCGGCCTCGGTGGTATCGTGGTTAAGCCATCGGACTACAGGCTGGTAGGTACTGGGTTCTCAGCCCAGTAGCTACCGGCTCCCACCCAGAGCAGATTTTAACGACTCTATGGGTAGGTGTAAGACCACTACACCCTCTTCTCTCTCACTAACCTTCTGTCCTGGACAGACAACTGAGGTGTGTGCCCAGGACAGTGTGCTTGAACCGTAATTGAATTTAAGCATTAAAATAGCTTGAAATGAAATACATCTATGTTGTTCCAAAAAAAGTGCGCTCTCTCTCTCTCTCTCTCTCTCTCTCTCTCTCTCTCTCTCTCTCTCTCTCTCTCTCTCTCTCTCTCTCTCTCTCTCTCTCTCTCTCTCTCTCTCTCTCTCTCTCTCTCGATGCGCAGTCGGTTTGGGATAAATCCCTGTTGGGCTATTTCTTGTCAGTGCACCACGACTGGTGTATCAAGACTGTAGTATGTGCTATCCTGTCTGTGGGATGGTGCATATAAAAGATCCCTTGCTACTAATGGAAAATGTAGCGGGTTTCCTCTCTATGACTGTGTCAAAATTTATCATGTTTGACATCTAATAGCCGTTGATTAATAAATGAATGTGCTCTATTGGAGTCGTTAAACAAAGCAAACTTTAAGTTAACTCTCTTTCTGTTGAAATAATCATGTCAGACACCAAGTTTATAATGTGCTGAGATGTTAAAGACTGCTTTCGCATTTCATTCCCTTTCCTCAATTTAACCCAATGTTTGTCATGAGGTGATACATGCAACTTGCACCTTACTGTCGAGGGCTGGAAACTGAAAACAAACACTAAACAAAGTCACCTCGAATCCACCAATGAGCAATAAACCTTCTATGTTGTAAAACAACAACCGTGATCCAATCAGATTCAGTCCACACTCTTTAGCTTCCATTCTGCTTGACAGAAATTCAGTCAGTAGTAGTTATTCATTATTATTAAAGTCCTGGGTCCAATTTCACAAAACATCATCGTAACTTGCAGGGTTTCTGCTACAGGGTAAAACGGGTATGGCGCCATACCCAAATATTTTGGCAGATTATTATTAATAAAATTTTAACAAAATTAATTACTCTTTATTATTATTGCATTACTTTCTTAACGCTAACCCTTTTCTTTTCTTTCTGGGGGAGCCCCCCCCCCCCCCCCCCCCCCCCCCCCCCCCCCAATACCTCCTGTTGACTGTGGTTTCATTCAATTCCATAGTGCCATACCCAAATATTTCTTTCTGGCAGAAACACTGGTAAGCCTAGTTTTGCACATACACGTAAATCTACGACTAAACGACAATTCTTATTACTATTATAGTACAACAAATATTGTCAGAAATACATGTTTAATTTTTTTCTTTTTTTTCTTAAAGGTAGTACTAAACCAAATAACTTCCGGGCTGGGTCAAAGTTCGAGGTGCACCCAACTTTTGACAGAGAAGTGAACACCACAAGTCTTGTGATTGGTGATAAATGTGAGTGTGTTGGTAGTAAAACAAATAGTTTCATCTGGGCAAAACATTTATGCAATTTTGTTTCATCTAGTAACAGTGTGTCAAGTAGCCTTGTGCTTGAAACATATATGGGGTACCTGTGAAAAAATGTACTCAAATTTTGTGCAGAACTAGGGTAGTCATAGATGCTACCCGTTATCTCAGAAATGAGCAGCTTGACCCCCAATTTTTTTCAGATTCATCATAAGGATGAGGGGTGGTAGTATTTATATCTGTGGGGTTTATGTCGATTGATACGTTGCAGGTAGGAGGTTTAGCCACATATGTTACTGTTGTCGTCTATGGGATTTGATTTGGTAGTATACATGTACATCCTATAGCCTGTCTGAGAAGAATAAGAATGTAAAATCTCACTTTTTGGTGCCAAGAAATGATCCGCCTTTTCCAGCCCAGCCCTGGGTCTCCGTCCATCCCATCGGGGCAACCTGAAAACACAACAGATATACACACTGAGAACACTTGTCAGAGTAAGCAACTTAAAGGCATACAGTCACGGATTTAAGGACCTTATTTCTCTAAAAATGGATAATAACTAAAAATTAAATTAATTGTTGGAACCCAAATCTAGCTATTGCATCACCTTAACTGAACCATGATGGAGTGAAATCCATGTCAACCTTATCGGCAATTTTAGTTTTTGAATTATGGTCCATTGCCATAATTCAATTATTTTTACAAAATATCATTAATAAATGGAGTATGGTGGTTATGAAGATGGTTGAATAAAGTACATTTAGGGACAAATCAAATTATTTTTGTTCAGGTAATATTGCTAGACCATTAAATAGGTCAGTGGTCTGTGACAATATGCCTTTAAGCAAATATTTGGGCTTTTGCTGGAGGGTAGCAAGGGTAAAATTACGAACACTAAGGCACCCCCACCCCCCCCCCCACCCCCCCCCCCCCCCCCCCCCCCCCAAAAGTTGGTCTCTGGCCAGACTGAAGTTCTAGAATTGATGCAGCTTTTTTTTTTTTTTTTTTAAAGCATGGACTGCACAAAAAAGGTTAGTATATTTGATACCAAAATAAGGGGCATATTTAAATAGAAATCAGAATGCACATCCTAATAAAAGTAAAGTTTGTTTTATTTAACGACGCCGCTAGAGCACATTGATTTTTTATCTTATCATCGGCTATTGGACGTCAAACATATGGTCATTCTGACACTGTTTTTTTAGAGGAAACCCGCTGTCGCCACATAGGCTACTCTTTTTACGACAGGCAGCAAGGGATCTTTTATTTGCGCTTCCCACAGGCAGGATAGCACAAATCATGGCCTTTGTTGTACCAGTTATGGATCACTGGTCGGTGCAAGTGGTTTACACCTACCCATTGAGCCTTGCGGAGCACTTCACTCAGGGTTTGGAGTCGGTATCTCGATTAAAAATCCCATGCCTCGACTGGGATCCGAACCCAGTACCTACCAGCCTGTAGACCGATGGCCTGCCACGACGCACACATCCTAATAAATGCATGATGGCATTTTGGCTTCAAATGCAATTTTATGTCATAGTAAGAAAAGCCCGACAAAAATCGACGTCATACCGTAGGAAATTATTAAACAAATGTTGATATGTGAGGGTCAAAATTGATGTGTGCGCACAGGCAGATTAGTAGGCTTATACATGAATAAAATTCAAAATTTGTTGTATATCGGCAAACTTGATATATTTCCCCAATATTTTGCTTATACTCTCTTCATACATGACAAATTTACTGCCACTTAAAGTGTCTTTACATATACCAAAACTTTCTGTCCGTACTATATAAAAGATACATCACTCGCCATTTTAGTGTGATTTTCTTACTTCTCAAATATCTATTATTTACGAAGTAATAAACTACTTGCTAAAACCCTGTATAGCAGAAGACGCAAAATAGATCATGTTGCATACATGTACTTATACATTTTTCGTTCACTTTATTTTTTTTTGCAATCAAATTAAATTAACGGACACAATTAAGACAAAGGTTGCTTGACCATTTTTTCAATATCAGAATACAACCATTAGAGTTACACATGTACCTTTCCCTTGATGAGACCGTCAAAACTGTCATGGATACCGAGCACTCTGTATCCCTGTGTGAGTCCGAGTCTGACAAACGCCCGGACTGCCGCGTTCATCCCACAAGCCGGGGCGCCGATGTTCATCACAGCCAGGTTACGAGAAGACTATAGAAAAACAACAACATGATGTAAATTATTAACATCACAGTAGAACCACATGGAATCAAGGCAAAACAAGAACCGACAAAAACTATAATAAATAAAACTTAATTGCCATGATTAGTTCTGGTTATCAAGGCCAATATAATGATTAAAGCACATATAACATTTTGTACACTGTACACTTACCAATCCAAAGAACTGTTACTGAACAAAGATCTGTGACAATCAAATAAATAACAGGAAGCAATGCCAGACCAAGCAGCTGAGGAACAGAGAGACACTTAATTACCTTCAGCCCCCAAAAGTAAACGAAAAATTCCTTATTTAAACTATATTATTTTATTACAATTCAGTTTGTTTTGGGGGGTTTGTTTTTTGTGTGGGGGGGGGGGGTCATTGTTTTAATCTTATTCCACCCATAGTTGTTTGCAGACTCCCTGTAAGAACAAATCTGGGAAGGATATATAGGCTTGTTTTTAGTATTAGTACATTGCATGCCCATGTCCGCGTAGGTATGAAATAAGTGACATGCAAATTATTTCCATACGGGAGAGAGATGTTGATTTTTTATTTAATGACAGTCATTTAACACATTCTTGTATTAGTGGTAAACTTAAGTAAAATATGACAGTTTTTCTAGAGTGTTGGAGAAGACATCTGCTACTAACGCATATTATACATTCTTATTATCAGTTAGCAGCACAGGATGTTTTATATACACCCACACTCACCGCACAGTAAAAGTAAACTAAAGTGTGTTTTGTTTAACAACACCACCAGAGCACATTAATTACCGTAATTAATCACTGCATGGCAGTATTGGTGATTTGTGGCAGACTGATTAGAATGGAAGACAACACAATCAATCAATCAACTGAGTGGACTATATATCCTATAACTGTATAACGCCATCACTTGTGGGCATTCTAAAGTTACATTTTGTTTTCTTTAACGACACCACTAGAGCACATTAATTACCGTAATTAATCACTGCATGGCAGTATTAGTGATTTGTGGCAGACTGATTAGAATGGAAGACAACACAATCAGTCAACTGAGTGGACTATATATCCTATAACTGTATAACGCCATCACTTGTGGGCATTCTAAAGTTACAGTTTGTTTTGTTTAACAACACCACTAGAGCACATTGATTAATAATCATTGGCGATTGGATGTCAAACATTTGGTAATTATGATTCGTAGTCATTAGAGGAAACCCGCTACATTTTTCTATTAGCAGCAAGGGATCTTTTATATGCACTTTCCCACAGTAAGGAAAGCACATACCAGTTTTTGACCTGTTGTGGTGATCTGGTTGGAACGAGAAAATTGAATGTATCCACCATATATATATATATGGCAGGTGTTATTGTAAAACAATTTTAGTGTCATTAGCCTGTGTGTATTTATGAACAGCTGGCAGGTGTTATTGTAAAACAATTTTAGTGTCATTAGCCTGTGTGTATTTATGAACAGCTGGCAGGTGTTATTGTAAAACAATTTTAGTGTCATTAGCCTGTGTGTATTTATGAACAGCTGGCAGGTGTTATTGTAAAACAATTTTAGAGTCATTAGCCTGTGTGTATTTATGAACAGCTGGCAGGTGTCATTGTAAAACAATTTTAGAGTCATTAGCCTGTGTGTATTTATGAACAGCTGGCAGGTGTTATTGTAAAACAATTTTAGTGTCATTAGCCTGTGTGTATTTATGAACAGCTGGCAGGTGTTATTGTAAAACAATTTTAGTGTCATTAGCCTGTGTGTATTTATGAACAGCTGGCAGGTGTTACTGTAAAACAATTTTAGTGTCATTAGCCTGTGTGTATTTATGAACAGCCAGCTGGCAGGTGTTATTGTAAAACAATTTTAGTGTCATTAGCCTGTGTGTATTTATGAACAGCTGGCAGGTGTCATTGTAAAACAATTTTAGAGTCATTAGCCTGTGTGTATTTATGAACAGCTGGCAGGTGTCATTGTAAAACAATTTTAGTGTCATTAGCCTGTGTGTATTTATGAACAGCTGGCAGGTGTCATTGTAAAACAATTTTAGAGTCATTAGCCTGTGTGTATTTATGAACAGCTGGCAGGTGTCATTGTAAAACAATTTTAGAGTCATTAGCCTGTGTGTATTTATGAACAGCTGGCAGGTGTTATTGTAAAACAATTTTAGTGTCATTAGCCTGTGTGTATTTATGAACAGGCGTTTCTGTTTTAATTACTACAGCCACAGTACACAAACCAACAATAAATTCAACGACACAGATGGTTTCCAGTTTGTTTCACTGATTGCTTGTAAATGCATACAGTATTACATTTAGAGTATGATTGAAGTTGGTGTATGAATTAATAATGTACAATTAACTAGTCTTCTGGGAACATCTGCGGACAAGTAATTACTACTGTGTTGGTGTGTTAAGAAGGAGAGAATTTAGCATGATTCCAAGATTCTGTAAATCCCAGATTTGGGGACAGAAACATACACGTAAGCATCAGATGGAATTTTTAAATATCTACATTATACAGGACTTGTAGAATTTTTATAAAATCCACTAGCTATGGGATCAGGGATTTTAAAAATGTACAAGTCACAATTAAAAATTCACTAGACCTATACTTTACTTTTAAGTTAATACAATTTTACTAAATAATAGTAAAACTCTTGGTAAGTCACCTAAAGAAATATAGCTTAAAAACACTGACATTGGGGGTAGGGGTGGGAGGGGGCAGGATATTCATATTTATAAAATAACTTAACTGCAACATTCGAGCAAAACATTTCACTAGCCATCAGGCATGGCAATAGTACATGTAGTTATATACTAGTCTAAATTCAAATATCACAAGCCATGGGTGTGAGGCTACCATAATCTATAAGCCCTACATACGTCATATTACAATCTCCACAGAATCCTAAAAAATACATATATATATCAAAATTCAATACCCAAAAAAGGTTGGCTGAACAAAAGAGGTTTATATTAGTAGTTGCTGAATAATTACTGCTTCACTGATCTATTCTACTAGTGTAATTACTGACTGAGACGTTCCAGCCAGTGCTCCACAACTGGTGTAACAAAGGCTGTGGTATGTACTATCCTGTCTGTGGAATGGCGCATAAAAAAGATCCCTTGCTGCTAATCGAAAAGTGTAGCCCATGGAGTGGTGACAGCGGGTTTCTTCTCTCAATACCTGTATGGTCCTCAACCATAATATCTGATGCCATATAACCATAAATAAAATGTGTTCAGTGTGTCGTTAAATAAAACATTTCCTTCCTTCCTTTACTGACTGAGAAACCAACTATGGGTGCTGTAGTTGATTTTACTGTTGTGTCATGTACTGTATCATATCCAGATGTACTTGTACTGTATCATGTATATGCATCAAGGCCGATCATGCTTCTATTCTAGATCATATTACAAACGATGCATCACCATGCAAAATCAGCAAGGCACAGCCAACATTCCTTTGTTAATGCAGCACATAATGCAGTTAACCACACTGATTTCAAACAGCTATGTTTATAGACAGCTTTCATATGTACAGTATAGACAGGGCTATGGCAATATGGGGACAGAACTATGCATGGTTTTATCATTTACATGTGTGCTCCAATATGCAGCAAATAAGAAAACACTGAGTAATCATGAAATTATCTTAACATCAGTGATATAAATAAACAGTAAACTGGAATTGCAATACTGTAATATATGTACATACTTTTTTGTATACATTGTATTTTATCTATTTAAAAATTAAAATGGATTAATAGAATGATAAATTATTTCAGTTTATAAAACCTAACCATACATGAGTATATTCCCATTTTGCTTTATACAAATCATTGCATAAGTACATGAATGCTATAGTAACTATATATAATACCGGTAAGACATACTTACAGTAAACGTATGGTAAAATATTCTTAAGAACATGGTAAATATGTTTTTAATTATTTACATACATTCAACATACTGTAGGTGTGAGTTAACTATAAAATTTGTTAATTATATACTGAATGTGTAAAAAAAAGTTAAAAAAGCCATACAAATTTTATTATAGAAATATGTTTGGATTAATGATTCCATGCATAAATTTAAATCCAATTATTAATTGAAAAACCATCACACACATTCTATATACATGTACATGTATATACATGTATATAAAAGTTGCAAGAAAAAGAATTAAGTTATACAGTAATAATTAATAAGAAATTGTGAGTAATACACACAAAAGAAAAATATACAACAAAGCTATACGGTATGTAAGGCCCATAAAAGTATTTTAACGATTATAAATAATACTTTTATTAATAAATATTAGAGGAAGACAGTTCTCTGAAAACACTATATGGTAGTTCTACATGTATAGTTGAAATGTAATGTTTTGTGCTTACAATATTCACTTCTTTCAGCTGTAGGTAAAATGTTTGATGATATAGGGTTTTTGTAAAGTATATAATTGACTCTTTTTTTTTAAAATAGTCGATTTCTGCAATTTTTTAAAGTTTAATGGAGGCGAAATATTTTGTTCATCCTGTAATATGCAATGCACAAACAAAATAACTACATATATTTCACATTTTTGTGTACATCTTATTTCTGTAAATGTTGTGTGTTGTGTGTTTGAAGGTTTTCAACAACAAAAAACAATAATAATATTTATAAAAAGAAGTTTTGCCAAGTTGTAGTCAATATCAGGAGATAAAATTATGTACGTTTTCATTTCAAGGTAGACAACTCCAATCTGCATACATGAAGAAAATCAGAGGGGAGATAAGCGAGCAGTTACACTCACAAGCCGCAGCACAGCACAGGCACTGTATATAGTGAAATGTTCTTGAGACAGAGCGCTCACGAACAATCTGACTGGAACCATCATCTTCTACCATATCACATTCATATTATGTTAGATGCTAAAAACCAGGGGCACAATTCGCAAAGCTCTCTTAGGCTCTGCTAGACAACAAAGCATTCTCTTTGCAAGTATTTTAGCAATGCACTGCGAGATCGCAAAGTTGCCAGAGTTTAGTGAATTAGGTCCCAGTCTAGAAAGCACCGCATTCGCTCATTCTCCTAAACAAGCCCCAGGTGTCACAACTTGTCCATTAGCCCAACACGAATTATGGTGCCTCCAATATGTACATGTAGTTATGGCCTACAAAAGTGCAAAACTGTCATTGTTAAGTACATGTATACATAGACGTAGGACAAACCAAAAACTCAGTACAACAAAGCAAATTCTTTAAAAATTGTCCAAAAGAACATGAGTAGTTTAAAAGAAAGGAAAGGAATGTATGTTTATTGAAACCTGAACACATTTTAAAGCTGCAGTCTCTTTTTTAACATCTTAGATTTTTTTTTTGATTTTTTTTTTAACTGGACTAGTTTTAATAGTGTTGTTGCTGGCATCATCAAATACTTCATATACTCACAAGTCCCTTCAGCACTTCTAACACAAAGCAGCTAAAACAGTGTTTTATTTCTAATCAGTTTGGACTCATATATTTTAATGAACAAAGATATAGGTTGAAACACTTAGGTTGCCCATGCCTGTTGACTGATCCCAAACCTGTATATGTGATGGTAATAAATATTGTTTAAACCAAGATGCAATAGGCAACTTAAGAACTTTTTCTTTTTTTAACCTTTCTTTGCACATGTTACAAATGCATGTAATCTCTGACACAATCTATTTTGGCACCCCAGAGATATTGTTTATTTCACTAACAGAGCATTTGATTATCACCTTAATTGTAAATAAACATCTGACAGAAAGCAGGGACTGTCATGTTGTATGGAGTACTTGTGTACATAATAGTTAATGTTATATTCTAAATACTTCATTTAAAAATAGACTGCAACTTTAAAACTATCGCTATTTGGTGTCTAACAAAGGTTTACTTTGGTCTAGATCATGAGTTAAAGATTTTTGTTTAACAACACCACTAGAGCACACTGATTTATTAATCATCAGCTGGAATGAGAAATAGCCCAACATCTGAGCCACAGACACGTTTGAAAAGTTTAACTCAATTCTCAGAGCAGCTAGGTTCTGACGTGAGGACATTTTGAAATCATTTATCATCAAGTTAATTTTGTTTTAGTTCTAAATCATAAAATTATGACTTTGTAGGCATAGGCTAATTTGAATAGTATTTAGATTACTTTACCGAAACTGTGAAACAAATGCACAGCAATCTTGAAAGATAACCTGAATATAATCTCTCTCAATAATTGCTAAACATTCTGTAAGTACTAATTACCACCATGATGGTTTTGGGAAGTTCCTTGGATGAGTTAACAAAGCTTTCATTAATTGTGCAACTCTCGAAATTTGTGATATTTGTGCACAGTGTTTAAAATTTAGCATCCCAGAACACCCCAGTACATTCATTAATGACACCCCAGCACATAGCTTAATGACACCCCAGCACATAGCTTAATAGCATATCACTTATAAATGACACCCCAGTACACTGTTTAATAACACGCCAGAACTTACATTGTAATAATATGGAATCCCAGTACTGTTTAATGAGAACACCAGCAGACAGTTTAAAAACATTCTTGCATTTATTGATGACACTCCAACTTTGTTTAATGACACCCCAGCACATAGTTTAATAACATTTCACTTATTAATGACACCCCAGTACTGTTTAATGAGAAAAGTGACTTGGTTTTGTTTAATGACTACACTAGAACACATTGGTAGCATCCCACAGACAAGATAGCACATACCACAGCCTTTGATATATACCAGTCATGGTGTTCTGGCTGGAACTAGAAATAGCCCAATGGGCCCACAGATGGAGATTGATTCTAGGCAGACCACGCATCAATCAAATGCTTTACCACTAGGATACATATTGACCCCGTTTAATAATACCCCAACACTATATTTGACGATACCCTAGTACACAGTTTAATACCATCCCAGCACTTATTAATGACACCCCAGCACACATTTTAAGCACACCCCAGCACACAATGTAATGACACACCAGTTTAATGACACTCCAACAGAGATGTTAATTTTACATGTGGTAACTGCAACACTTAGTCAAAGTCAGGGTTAATTTATGTCATAATCAGACACCAGATGAGTTTAAGCATGCCTGTCATGGCCACAGGTTCTGACCTGGGTCAGTCCATGTGCCTCCTGATAACTGGTCTAGAGAACGAAAGAAAGAAATATAATATATTACTCACTTTAATCCTCAGAGGCTACTTCATGGCTTAATTTAGTTAGCTTACTTTTTGCTGCTGCTGTTGTTGTTGTTTTGTGTATGGATGTGTGTATGCATGTGCGTGTGTGTATGCATGTGTGTGTGCACGCGTGTGTGTGTGTGTGTGTGTGTACACACATACAAATGTGTATGCATACATATTTGTTTTGGTGTGGGATATTTTGTATTTCGTTTGTGTGTGTGTGTGTATATGTACATGTACATACATGTATATTTCATACTTCATAGCTTTTTTTGGTTCTGTTTTTTGTGAATTTTTGTTGTTAATAAAATTTTACTAAATTTTTAACAAATAAGTAAAAATATAATTTGTTTACATTTAACAAGACTAGTTTATTCCTATTTACAACGTCATGTTTACCAATAGTTTATCAACTGTTACTAACAACTGTCTAATGCCAAACCGAGAAGTAAAATTAAATTAAAACTTGTCACTATATTATGAAATCTTTATAATGTACTGGGCAGGTATTTATAAAGATTCTTAGAATTTTTAAAGAAGATTCTCAAAAAATTCTTAACATGTTAAAAATACTCTGAGTATAAAAATATTCTTAAAATTATTTTTAAAATTCATCTGATACAAACTTTTAGTTTAGTCTTAAGTATAACACTAAGAATATTCTCAGATGGAATTCCCTTCATTGTTAGGGGATATTCCCGTTTATATTTAATATCACGTGGCAAAACAGGCAGACGAACTATCAAATGCCAACGAGTAGAGCTGCAACATGACGGAAGCAAGCAAACCGAACTGGACTGAAGATGAAACATTGAGTCTTGTTCATTTGGTGGACAAGAGAAAATATTCATCTGCGTTGCCCTCCAATCCCTATTATGGCAGCCATTTTGTCCGAGATAAGAATTCTTAACCCAACTAAGTCCTTCATATGACTCCTAACTTTTTCTCAATTCTAAGAGCAATCTGAGAGTAATTCTTACATTTAAGAGAAATTCTCAGGGATTCTAATAATTATTTTTAAATTCTTACATTTAAGAGTAATTCTGAGAATTATCTTATATTTAAGAATTCTTAAGCATTTAAGAATCTTTATAAATACCGGCCCTGAACTACCAAAAATACCTTAAATCAAAAAAGTAAAAATCTAAGGAAATGTGAAGATGACAACAGGAACATGTGACTAACACTATTACATGCAATGCTTCAGTCAACATACGTGTACATACCAAAGATATAAATTATAAATACCGATGAAGTAAATCAGAAAAACAAATGGAGGGGGGGGGGGGGGGGGGGGGGGGGTCACCTGCTAGTTTCATAAATAAAGGTAAGATTATTTGACTACACTAGTTCCACAAAACAATTTGTCATCCTAGTTTTCGTGGATACGTTTCAAGTACAGTGATAGTTATTGTAGTTGATACAGTGATACTAGATCAAATTAAATTAAAGAAATACTTTATGATATGATAATAAGTTCTGAGACATATATCTCACCAATGGCACGTGTGGTCTTATTAAATGCAACATTCGATGTTAGGTGCACTTTGAATTTTGACCTTGTTGAGATGCTATTTGGTATACAGTACTGATAACTAATACAGTGAAACCTCACAAAACCAGACCCTCTCTAAACCAGACGCTCTCTAAACCAGACCCTCTGTAAACCAAAATTCGCTCAAAACGAGACATCTTTTATGGTCCCTTTTTAAATATCTGTACATAAGAGAACCTCTCTAAACCGGATACCTCTTAAAACTGGACGTTTTACTTGGTTCTTAGGGTGTCCGGTTTAAAGGAATTTCACTGTATTAATAATAACAATGATAGAAATGTTATATTAATTTATTTATTACAGCAATATATTAATTACTATAATAAATAAACATGTATCAATCTTTCCTGAAGTCGTCAAAGAAAACAAGTTATACTTGAGCATGCATGATTTGATGATACATGTACTCTATTGATAAGGAAGATATGCATGGCCCGGACAATCAATTTCCGTTAATGTGCAGTAATGTGTGAAAAGTGGGTGGTGGTGACCTAGTTATGGTATGTGACACACTGCCATCTCAAACAGTACTTGTAAGCAAGATTTGATGATTCCTACATGAATTGATAGGAAAGAGATGCTCTGAAAACTAAAAGTTTACGGATGGATGGACGGACAGATGAATATACAGACAATGCTATAGGCGTATACGAATGTATAAATACTAACATTAATACTTTATATGTATAATAAACAGAGGATTCGTCACAAGTGGTTTTTAATATGGAAAATATCAAACTAGTCTTGAATGTTAATTGGTATTTGTCACGGCTCTGTTTGATATTTTACACTAAAAAACTTAAGTAGCGAATTCTATTTATCCTGTAACACTTCAAAAATAACATTTTAATTCAATATTTAGTAAATTACAGTTCTAGTGTCAATAATATGACTTCACAAATGTAGGTTGACTAAATCTTATCACAATAATTTGCTGGTTTGTAAACAAATGACCCACTGACAGCCAAAAAAATGTTTTAACTGGATTAATAACGGTAAATATTAAATGGGTTTAATACATGGATATTATTAAGTAAGTTATAGGATATAAATTCACAACATATACTGTACTAAATACTAACACTGAAATGAGTATGAATGTTTTACATCTAAATAAAACATTTCTATTTATGTGGATCGCCCAAAGTTCTTTTTTTTAGCTGGTAGACAATAACAATGTCAACATTAAAAAAAAATAAAAAATGTAATCTCACAGAATATCTTCCCAATATCAGAACTCCCACTCCATATATACTGGCTGGATTATTTGTGCTTGTATCCAGTTAAGGTTCAAGCACTGTCCTGGGCCCACACCTCAACTATCTGGGCTCTGGCCCTCCAGGACAGTGAGTTAATGGCTAGTTATTAGCCTCACAGTTGTAGTATTTTTTGTTTAACACCACCATTAGAGCACATTAATTAATTAATTAATTATCTGCTATGAGATGTCAAACATTTGGTAATTCAGAGGAAACCAGTTACTTTTCTTTCTTCCCATTGGAACTTGTAAAATTGTTTTAACGTGCACATTCAGAGCAAGCTGTTGTAACGCACGCCTGTACTGGGCACAAGTACCGGCCTCAGCCGGTTCTTCCATTCAGGACAGGAAATTCTTCCCATTAGCAGCAAGGGATCTTTCATATGCAAGACAGGACAGTACATACCACAGCCTTTGAAATACCAGTGATGGGGCACTGCTTGGGAGGTGAATAAACACAACAAGAGAATAGATCCACTAAAGGGATTCAATCCTGCAACCAACGGGTCTCTACTAACTGATCTAAACACCACTCCTCACCCACTTTAAAATCAATGCCTTCATTAAGGCGTAAGTGGGATGCCAAAACATTAATAGCAATTTGGCGAATTCGATCAGAAAATTTGTTGCCAAATTTAAGTAACATTTAGCATTTAGCTATAAACAGAATTATTTGTAAAAATAGTTATACACCTACAGTAGTTTTCGAATTAGCTTTTTGATGAATTGGTAATGACATACACGTGTACCTTCGTCAAAGTCAACTTTAAAAATCGCATATGGCGATTTGGCAACGGCTGCTGAAACCCTGCTTAATTATTAAGGGCTAAACTTACAAAGCCTGTTTTGCTTAAACCAGGGGTGCAGAAAGTACTCGCCCGCTCGACAAATGTGAGTAAAAATTTGGACGGACGAGTTAAAAAATGCAATTAGTAGTCCGATGGGCGATC
Source organism: Gigantopelta aegis (assembly GCF_016097555.1). NCBI lineage: Eukaryota > Metazoa > Mollusca > Gastropoda > Neomphalida > Peltospiridae > Gigantopelta > Gigantopelta aegis. The sequence goes on from NC_054705.1 coordinate 11,583,107, forward strand.
TGGTTATTTTTTCTGACTGACTAATTTATTTTTTTATTTTTTTTCCATTGAATCCGCGACACGTCAGCCATGCCAGAATTTCAAAACATTCAAACACACGGTTCAGAATGATGACGAAATACACAATGAAACATATACCATATTGCCAATAGACTACTACGGAGTTCCGAAATGCGCAGACATGGTATTCCTGAGATGAGTTATAGTGAAAACGGAACCATGCCAAAACGGTCCCAAATGAAAATGGAACCAAACTGGATAAAAACAGAACCTAGAGTTGGCTCAAACGGCACTAAAATGTATGGCTATATGGCTTAAACAAAAGCATAACTTAAATGTATGGCCAAAATGACATTACAAACATGCGTTGTTTACATTATTCAACATTTAATAATGGATGTTCAGACAAAATATTTTCAGCATAGGTGTACGGACTCCCAATTTTTAATGGGGGGATCGGGGGGGGGGGGGGCGGGGGGCAGCCTTACACCAAACAGCATATATCCATGTAGGGTTGCAAATGAATCACTACGAATTTTTACATGGATTACAACTAACGTTGAGAGTAGAATGAAATACATGGTAAAAATGTGTCAGGTTAGAATATATTTCCCGAATATCAATATAAATATTGCCAGAATTTAAAGTTTACTCCAGGACTAGTACGCTTATGATTTTCAGGTTTTAACATGCCAACATCATTTTCGCCAACTGCTAAACTGAAATGCCGTCATATCTAAAAACAAAACAAAACAAACAAACAAAAAAAAAAAAAAAAACAAATGAAACAATGAAAATGGTTCCGTTTTGATAGTAACTGCGATTTAGCCTGATTCCCTGGAAACAGAGCCGGTCAAAGGTTAATAGTTCCTATAAATGGTTTGTTTACATTGCAAATATGTTGCTGACGTGTTTTGAATAGAATCTTGTGTTAAATACTTGTGGTATGTCACTTGAATTTTTTTTAAATCTATATTCAGGAAAGAAATGTGAAAAACCTAGTCTTGACTTGGGTTTGGAGTTTGATTTTTGTTGGTTTGTCACATAATGTCGATCACTTACAAAATGTCCTTAATAATGTTTTTCTTATTAATGCAAGTGTGTGTGTGTGTGTATATACATATAATATACTGTATGTATATATATATATATATATATATATATATATATATAAAGATATTGTTAAACAATAATAATTAATATAGTGTTGTTCTATAGACTGGCAGATTAGTAGAAATTCTGGCTGGCTAGTAAATTTGAGCTGGTTCTGGTCCGGCTGGCTAGTGAAATATTATTGATTTCTGTATCCCTGTTAAACGCAGGTGTTTAAAGGGACAATCCTGCAATTTTTAAGATGTTATCGACTAACAGAGACTTTTTAACGATTGTAATTACATATCAAATATATTTTCCTGCATAACATATTAGTGGCTGTATATTAAACGTGTTTCTGATCGTTCTAGTATTTGTTCTAGATTAAATTTCATTTTATTTCCTAAAATATTTTTTTCGTACAAAATTTATAAATATTAAGATGACCAGAAACACATTGAATATACAGACACTGATATTCTAAAAAGAAAATATATTTAATATAGAAATATTTTCATTAGTCGGAAACATTTTACAATACAGCAAACTCAGGAATGTCTCTTTAAGCATTGCAAATGTATGTAGTTACATGCATGTAAATCATAAACAGGCTTTGTAAATTTGGTCCATTGTCAATGAGAACACAACTGGAAATGATCCAGCTTTAGATTGTAGTATCTGGCATTTTTGTAGAAAGGTCCGTAATTTATGCATAAACTATAAGCCACATAAATTATAATTATGTTTAGTCTTGTTTATAAATACTGATGAAAGAGTGAGTTATGAACTGTAAAACTCACGACATGAAGGGTGCAGTTCCGGTGTCCCTGCAAAACATCAGCAAACGTACAAGATGTAAACATAATCAAATCTAGCAATTAAACCCCTGCATGTGTTTACAGTAAACTCAGAACCTGCAGACTATTTGTCCCAGCCAACTTCCAACTTAAAATCTAGCAATTAAACCCCTGCATGTGTTTACAGTAAACTCAGAAACTGCAGACTATTTGTCCCAGCCAACTTCCAACTTAAAATCTAACAATTAAACCCCTGCATGTGTTTACAGTAAACTCAGAAACTGCAGACCGGTAACCAGTCAATTCGTACCATAGTCATTTCGTACCATAGTCATTTCGTACCCAATTTTACCATTTCGTACCCAAGTCATTTCGTACCCTGGTCATTTCGTACCATAGTTATTTGGACATTTTATACCATAGTCATTTCGTACCATGATTATTTCGTACCATATCTGTTTGGTTATTTCGTACCTTGGTCATTTCGTACCTCAGTCATTTATTGTTCAGCTTAGTTGACCGATAGATAGTAAAATGTCGAATTACTGATTAAAGTTATAATGATTTCAAGATCATGTATATTTTGTTATAATGATTTCAAGATCATGTATATTTTGTTATACTTAATCATAGACTAGACCATACAGTGATATTCTACATCGATACTGATGTGACTGTTGACTATAACGATTGTTTATCCAACGGCAATAAGGCAAGCATAGGCAGAGAATCTGTCGACAGTGGGCTAAGGACGTAAGCCTATATAAGATGGTGTGTGTGTGTGCGCCCATACCTCAAGTCATGAAATTTATATGTACGCATTATGATTCTTACAGATGCCAACGGTCATTCGCGAAATTTAAACGTCGTGAACATGAACTACGGTGCGTATTTGCAAGAAAAAACATGTTGCAATATTAATTGGGATTACATGCAGTAATTCCAAAACCAACTGGCAAAAACACATGCAGCAGTTTCAGTAGACATCGACAACTTGGAAAAGTCACGCAGGCTGGGGAAAGGAAAGCCGTATGTATGTACACTGAGAGAAACAAATGAGGGAACACTGGGTATTGTAGGCCAAATTTCAGACAATATTGGTGTTGTAATGTCTGTATAAGCTACAAAGATGTAAGGTGCAAGTGAATGTTAGTAATGTGAGACTGTGTCATTATCAATAACATGTAGGCTTTAAGCTGGATGCCAAAATGTTTTAATTTTGCGAAATTGATCAGAAAATCTCAAGACAACTTCAAGTAATATTTAGCTGCACAGAATTATTTTTTACAAACGATACAGTTTTTTAATTAGATTTTTGGCGAATTGGCAAGCCTCGGATTTCATACTTTTATTAAATTATGTTATCACAAGACACTAGGAGAATATCCTCTATTTTGTCGCTAAATGAAAACAATTGTCGCATATGCGAGCAAATCGGTCGAAATATAGAGGCTGCCAAGTTCACAAGCTGTGTTCACGGGTTATTTTGCCAAAGGAACTATCTTCACATCTTGTGAATTGGGAAATACGATATTCACGACTTCTAATGAATGTAGCATTATTCCCAGTTTGGTCTGTACATATTAAAAGGCCTGAATGCTGACATAACAAATAGATTAATGTTATGTACAGGTATGCTTTTTCCAGTTACTTTGTAAATGAGTGACATTAATAATACTAACTGTAAAGAGTATGGAATAAAGTATTAAATCATGGAATAAGCTATTTACATTTTTAAAAATATTTTAATAATTAAAAAAAAAAAAAAAATCCATTTAATAAAGAAGTATATATCAATAACTAATAGACAAAAGACACAGATTCTATTTATTACACTTAGACAATGTAAAATATCTGTTCTACTATTACAAATCATTTTTACCGTAGCAAATCTAACTGTAGCTCAACACTCTTTACCTTATCATTGGGATGACAGTGAAATAGTCTACACAGACTGGTCAGTCTTTAATTAGCATATTTTAAAAAGGCTGTAGACTATTCTCTAAGAAGAAGACAATTGTCAATATCACCCCCCACACACCCACCCACCCCGATAATGAAATGGAAACTACACTGATTGAGATGTATACAAAGATTCGAGAAGTTATCTTGAACAGTTTCGAAGTTGTGCTCCAGAAACAGTGTTTTTTGTCAAAATATATAGTGTTCGAGATTAGAAATTTTGTGCAGTATCCAAGTTGGATACAAACATTTTAAAATCTGGTATCCCACCTGAGAATTTAGTATCCCACTTTTGAATATGGTTACCTGATATTCCAGTATCAAGCAAGCTATTTTAATTTTAGTAAAGAGAAAAAGGCTGTATTGGTTGAAAACATTTTATATATACAAAAAGAAAACTCTCTCACAGCAAAGGGCACTACTAGACTACTAGATGTACACTGTTTCTTAACATTATCTTAAAATGGTTTTTGAATGGTGCTCCGAAAATACTATATTGGACGGACAGACACACACGTCAAATAGACCAACTGTGCCCTTTTTTAATATTTCCTGCAAATCACACTGAGGGATAAAAAGGAGGCACTACCTGAGCAATTTTACTGTTACATATTACACTAATAAAGCAAAGAAATATTTGCTTAATGTCATCTGATAGTGCAAAGGAATCCTGTATATGCAATTTGACACAGAGAAGACTGCACATACCAAAACCTTTGACACACCAGTCATGAGAAACTGGTTCATAAAGGAAAGATAAACAGTTTTGTTTTGTTTAAGGACGCCAATGGAGCACATTGATTAATTAATCATCGGCTGTTGTGTGTCAAACATTTAGTAATTCTGACACGTAGTCATCAGAGGAAACCCACTACATGTTTCCAAGGGATCTTTTATATGCACTTTCCCACAGACAGGAGAGCACATACCACGGCCTTTGACCAGTTGTGGTACACTGGTTGGAACGAGAAAAAACCCAATCAGTTGAATGGATCCACTGAGGTGGTTCGATCCTGTGACGCAAGCACCTCAGGCGGAAAACTCAACCCCTAAATCCCGTCCCCTGGTTCATAAAGAATAAAAATCTGATAGGTACATCAACGATAATCAATCCTATGACCCACCCTACATCAGGCAAGAGAGCTCTAACAACTATATTTCACTAACGATTCTGTGACAAGCGGCCAGTAAAGCGAATAAACAAATGTATTAATCAATTTACGATCACGACAGGCCTCTGAAAATTAAAAACAATTGAGTAAATCATTTATGGATTCAGCTAAAACAAATCCAGGTAACACATTTTGTTTCGCGTCACATCAAGACCATGTAAAGATGTCTTAAAAGTCAATAGTGAACGATAAACGGGTTACATAAAACGGGACATGCGTGAGCGACACGCAAACCAAACGATCATTGTCTCTTTTGTCAAGGTTACATACAAGCAGACATGAGTCAGCGACGCGTAAACGAAACGATCATAGTCTCATTTTTCAGTGGCCAGCATGGTTGACAGAGTTGGGCTTACCTTACACTCTGTACCGTCCTCACTACACAAAGCCTTTGGGGGTCTCAGTTTGCTCAGCTTACGGTAGACGTGCAGGTTGTTCTGGAAACTCCTGAAAACAATCATAACATGTGCATTATGGTCACTGCAGAAATGAACTTTTAATAGTTAAAACAATGGTTAATCTGTCAAAATGATTTAAGGAAGGATGGAAATGTTTTATTTAACACTCAACACATTTTGTTTATGGTTATATGGCGTCAGGCATATGGATAACGACCACACAGATATTCAGAGAAGGAAACCCGCTGTCACCACTTCATGGGCTACTCTATTCAATTAGCAGCAAGGGATCTTTTATATGCACCATCCCACAGACAGGATAGTACATACCATGGCCTCTGATATACCAGTTGTGGTGCACTGGCTGGAACAAGAAATAGCCAAACAGATCCATCGATGGGGATCGATCCCAGACTGACCACACATCAAGCAAACGCTTTATCACTGAGCTACGTTCCACCCCTTTCATAACATAAGTCATTATGGTCACTGCAGATATTAAATTTTAATAATATAACATTAGTTAAGCTGTCAAAATTATTTTAATTCGAGACATAAATTTTATAATAACTGATAACTCATTATTTATTATTTCTAAAGTTAAAGTTTGTTTTGTTTAATAATACCACTAGAGCATATTGATTTATTAATTATCGGCTACTGGATGTCAAACATTTGCTAATTTTTCCATTAGTAGCAAGGGATCTTTCATATGCACCATCCCAGACCAGATAGCACATACCACAACCTTTGTGGTCATGGTCCACTGGCTGGAACAAAAAGAAAGAAATGTTTTGTTTAACAATGCACTCAACACATTTTTTTGACGGTTATATGGCATCAGACATATGGTTAAGGACCACACAGATATTGAGAGAGGAAACCCGCTGTCGTCACTTCTTGGGCCACTCTTTTTGATTAGCAGCAAGGGATATTTTATATGCACCATTCCACAGACAGGATAACTTTGATATACCAGTCGTGGTGCACTGGCTGGAACGAGAAATAGCCTAATGGGCCCATGGATGGGGATTGATCCCAGACCGACCGTGCATCAAGCGAGTGCTTTACCACTGGGGTAGGTCCTGCCTCGTTATCGTCTCTATCTCTTACAGATGTAATACCAACTTACCTTCCACGCAGCCTCACAGCTTCCGCCCAGTTCAACTCATTCATATGTTTCTGTACGGCCTGCGTCTACAACATTCAATATTCATATTTATTATCAATATGGTTCAACATAACAGAGTTAATAATAATCATACGAAGCACACGTGTAATAACAAGGGTAATGATGTAATTTTGGGAAGCGACGTCATTTCGTCATCTCCTTCTAGTTATGGCTGAAACATTTTTGAGTTGGGTCTTGTTATTCATAAAGAAAACAACAATAATGATATGGATAATAAAGAAATTATTACACTCGCGTGTGAGTCGTACTGATTTTACGAAACTCGAGTCAGGATTCATGTATTACCCTCGCTCTTGCTCGGGCAATACAACAATCGTGACACTTGTTTCGTAAAATCAGTCTGACACAAGCTCGTAAAATAATCTCTATTTAATACCAACTGCTTTAACTACAACACAGTAGTAAAGATCACGCAGATCTTCCCAGTGAAGGTTGGACATTTCAACTTCAGGATATGCACTGTTCATAATTTAAAATTAAATAAAAGTGCTCAAAGATATATTACCATCCCACCCCCTCACCTCATCGAAACAACAAAAATGTTATTTTATTTACATGTACAGCCATCCAGCAATCTTTAGTGTTTATTTGTATGCAACCTCAATTATCAATGTCTTTCTAAGGGGAAATATGTGTGATGTATTTTAAAATATAGCATTTCATGAATTAAAAATCATGAAAGTATTGCGACCAACATATTAATGTGAAAAATGTGTCCGATGTATCGACGCATTAATTACTTGAGGTTATATTTTTAACCTAATTCACTGTGTAGCAAAAAAAAACACACCCAAACATGAGCATCTATTAGAATGAAAGGGCTACATGTATTTTATGTCATTAGAAAGTCATGTTATGAACAAGATTACACAAAAGTAAAAGAAATGTATTGTGGACAAGCGAAAGGAACAGTCCATTAATTGTTGTTGTTGTTGTTGATACTAGATAGATGTACTATGTTAGCTCCATACCTAATTCTATTTGTGGTGCTCTGTTTAAGAGGTCAGAAAATTACCACCAACAAACACAGATGGATAGCTTCCACTGGTTTGACTGTCAAAATAAATGCAAACTGCTATTGTTTATCTGATGTGAGCTAAAACTGAAGTAAATTCTGTGAAAACAATTCATCATTTTTTGTTTAGTGTGTGGTCTTTAAGTTTAAAAGTTGTATTTGCCAGACGCATTATTAAAAAAAAAAAATTCCATGCAAATCTGTCCCAATGCAATAATAATTAAATATGATGACATATTATTTTCAGGATTTACAGAAATTAATATACATGTATCAATATCAGATAAATCAGTTTACAGTTCAATAAAAGCTATAGGGTGTATACTACCAAATCAAATCTCATAGATGACAATAGTAACATATGTGGCTAAAACTCCTACCTGCAGCGTATCAATTGACATAAACACCACAGATATAAATACTACCAACCCTGATCCTTAAATGAATCCGAAAAAAATTGGGGATCAAGATGCTCATTTCTGCGATAACGGGTAGCGTCTATGACTACCCTAGTTCCCCACAAAATTTGAGTACTTTTTTTTACAGGTACCCCATACTTGTTTCAAGCACAAGGCTACGTGACACAGTGATACATGTACTAGATGAAATAAAATTGCATACATTTTTCGCCAAGATGAAACTTTTTTTCTTTTCTTTTTACAACCAACGCCAATCACAGGACTTGTGGTGTTCATTTGTCTATGAAAAGTTTGAGCACTTGTAACTTTGATCCAGCCAGACGTTATTTGGTTTAGTACTGCCTATAAACATCCCTGCATGTCACCTTAGAACAAAGTAATATTTCAACGTAAAGGAACTTACTCTCTTCACACACTGCATGAGCGGGACTCGCACTGTCTGGTTACCCTCGAGTGACACGACGCAAGCTGGGGTCTCGGGGGTCGCGTCAAGTAAAGCCAGAACAGCCTCTGCACCCATTCTCGATCCCTGGAGTTCAAATTCAACAATTAATACTACATAGATGAAAATATGTTGGGGAAAAACAAATATCTAGAAAACTTTAAAGGGTCTTGAACAGTAATGGAGTTATTGTTAGTTTGGGCACTGGCGAAGTCAGAGGTTAAGTCCGGGATGGGCGTGCATGAACCTTCAGTGAATATGGGAAAGTAAAAAGAGTTCCTATCCTCCACTAAAACCTCAATTCACTAATCACTAAAATTTATCTGGATAACGGAAATTGTAAAGGATAATGGAAACTGTAAAATGTATTATATTTCTTATTCCAAAACAAGTAACAGTATTAAAAATAACAAACAAAAAAAAATAAAGAAAAGACACGTTCGGCAAGACCAGAACAGTCCCCGCACCCATTCTCGATCCCTGAGGTTATAAACAGGGGTTGTTACACAGTTAAATTTAACAATTAGTACTACTAGCATGAAAATACGACCAAAATAAAATAAATCTAAATTTGAAAGGGTCTTGAAAAGTAACAAAGTTGTTATTGAAGAACAAGACATCAACAGTTTTGGTGTGGCACTTTAATCCAAATTCTGAAAATTTTAGGTCTTTAAACCCCACATCAAAAGCTGATATGGGAAAATGGCAGACACTGGTTTAAACGGTCACAAAAGACAAGCACCTATCATACTTGGAGAGACAAGGAATGTCATGTGAAGGCAGACAGCAATAAAGGTTGGAAATGAAAGGAGCTGCCACATTGGGAAGAAATGAGATGAAATTTAAAGGATAAATAAATAAATAATAAATTTCAAAAATTAATTTTTTAAAAGATAGGCAGCAAAAGTTTGTAAATAATAACAAGAAGAAGACAAATAATAATAAAACAATTGATTAAAAAAATAATAATTTAAAGATGGGCAGCAAAATGTTGTAAATAATAATAATATTATTATAATTATAAAAATAACAATCAAAAAATCAGTTTAAAAAAAAAAAAAAATTGTTATTCTTAGTTATAAAAAAATAATAATAATAAGGCATAAAAAAAAAAAATTGTGTGTTTCCGGTTTCCCCACCAACCCTAATTTTATGCTGCGCCCCTAAAAAATTGACTACCAAAAAAAACCCGCGATTTTTGCAGACAGGTTATATTGCAGTATGTCAAGAACACAGTTTAAAAAAAAAAAAAATAATAATAAAAATTTCCTACCTACCTACCCTATTTTTTCCAGAGATGAAACCTGAAACACACGCATTTTTTTTTTTGGCCTAAATAAAAAATCAATTTAAAAAAGATTTTCAAAACAATTTGCAGCAAATTTTGTTAAACAATAAAACTCTATGGCTCTGATGGATCCTGCACAGACCAAGATTCTGTCGAATGCTGACGGACTTCCTCCTCGCTGGACGTGACCCAGGACAGTGATTCGAGTGTCAAACTTCAGTCTCTCGGTCAGCAGCTAAAAAACACAGGTACACATTCAATCGTACTCCAGGTATGAAGAAACAAAGACAAAACCACATTGATTTATTAATGATCAGCCATTCAGCAACCAATAAAATTGTCCCATTTGCATTTTAAATCTACTGGTTGTGTGGTATAAAGTTTTGGGGGTATGGTCTATTAAGGAAGGAAGGAAGGAAATGTTTTATTTAACGACGCACTCAACACATTTTAGTTATGGATATATGGCGTCAGACATATGGTTAAGGACCACACAGATAGTGAGAGAGGAAACCCGCTGTCGCCACTTCATGGGCTACTCTTTTTCGATTAGCAGTAAGGCATCTCCCACAGACAGGATAGCACATACCACGGCCTTTGATGTTATGTACCAGTCATGGTGCACTGGATGAAGCGAGAAATAGATGTCAAACATTTGGTATTTGTTTTACTCAGTCTCAGAGGAAACCTGCAACACTGTTTTCATTAACAGCAAGGGATCTTTTATATGACTTTCCCACAAATAGGACAACACATACGGAGGCCCTTGATATACCAATCGTTGTGCATTGGTTGGGACGTCAAAAAGCCCTTCGCCAATTCACACAGTTTGCAGATAAATGTTTTTCATCATACCCCTATGAACGTAAAAGAAATAACAGACGATCTTTAAACTGATTTTTATAATCAATAATCACATGGGTAGAGCCCAACTGATCAGGTTTAGGAAGGAAATGTTTTATTTAACGACGCATTCAACACATTTTATTTACGGTTATATGGCGTCAGACATATGGTTTTGGACCACACAGATACTAAGAGAGGAAACCCGCTGTCGCCCCTTCATGGGCGACTCTTTTTCAATTAGCAGCAAAGGATCTCTTATATGCACCATCCCACAGACAGGATAACACATACCACGGCCTTTGATATACCAGTCATGGCTGGAGCAAGCGATCAGGTTTAGGGTAAAATCAATCACTGGAACATCTCAAATGATGGGATTTATAAATTAGCAGATGATAACCATTAAGTAACCCAGGCCAATCTGAGGGTCATTCTATTTCAACTTACAGTTTTAACCATTTCCGACGTGATTGGCTTGCCCTGTCTATCGATGGATCCTTCCGCCACAATCAGAATGTTCAAGCGCTGACCATGCTGTCGCTCCTACAAATATAAAACACAAACTTACTGTCTGCTCACATGCCTTTCAGTAACCAATGAAATTTGGCATTTTAAATCTACTGGTTGTGCGGTACAACGTTTTGGAGTCTATTAAGGAAGGAAGGAAATGTTTTATTTAATGACGCACTCGCACTTTTTATTTACGGTTATATGGCATCAGACATATGGTTAAGGACCACACATATATGGAGAAAAAACCCGCTGTCAACACTTCATGGGCCACTCTTTTCGATTAGCAGCAAGGGATCTTTTATATGCACCATCCCACAGACAGGGTAGTACATATCACAGCCTTTAATATACCAGTTGTGGTGCACTGGCTGGAACGAGAAATAGCCCAATGGGCTCATCGACGGGGATCGATCCCACACCGACTGCGCATCAAGCAGGCACTTTACCACTGGCATACGTCCCGCCCCTGGTCTATTAAATGATGGAGTAACAGATTAGTAGATCAATGGAGGGCAAATTTCACTGTGGCATCTTTGCATGTGATTATTTGTGAAATGGAAATTTTGATTATTAACACCAGGGCTCGGACTTTTAAACAAGAATTTTTAACTAGTGTTAATTTTGAAATGTTTTTGCTTTAGGTAAAATGGTCATCTATGCCAATTTTGGGCCTGTTTACGGCAATTTTAAACTAGTAACTTTTGCAACTAATGATAAACAACTGCCATCAGCAAAAGCCTAAAGCTATGGCAAATCATATCAAAACTGCAATTGCCACCAGTGCTGTTGTTAAGTTCAAGCCCTGAAACACTCAAGCACACTAAAAGGTGTTTAACATATGGTAGGCACAGTATGTGGTTTAGAGACAGAGAGAAACCTGCTATCAAAATACAGGCTACTTTTATTAATTAGCAATAAGGTATCTTTTACATGCAGATTCCCACAGGCAGGACAGCACATATCATAGCTGTTGACATGGAGCATGAATTGGAATGGGAATGACTGAGAAGTTTAGAGCACATTGAGTCTTAGAGAGGAGAGGAAACCTGCTACATTTTTCCATAGGATACCACAGCCTATTATATACCAGTCATAGTGCAATAGCTGGTAAGAGAAATAGCCTAATGTGTCCACCGATGGGGATCGATCCTGAACAGAACACGCATCAGTCAATGGCTTAACCACTGGGCTATGTCCTGCCCAAATGAATAAATAATGAACAGATGAACAAATGAAGAAATGAATGTTTTTAAATACCCCAGAAAAAAAGACAAGACAACAGCTACTGGGTGTCAAACAATGCTAAATAAACAAATAAATTGATGATCAACAAAATATAAAAATTAATAAGTTAAATTACAATGCAGTGTAAAGAGGTGCGGTGTTGGAATGGGAAATAATCTACCAAGTTCACTGAAATAATCATATGTGGAGTGGAATTTAGTGAGTGGCGAAAATACAGAAAGTGAAAGTCAGGGCTAGCTAGCTCTGCCACTCGCCAAATTCGCTAATTGCAAATTTCAGGAACAATTGGTGAATTTTATTTTGATTTGGCGAAAACATTTCATGTAATAAATTGGTATTTTGTTGAAAAATAACAGTGGATTTTGCATATTTAAAGATAATTTGGCGAATTATTTTGCTCACCCAGAGCTAGTTCTGAAAGTACTCGTAAGAACACGGCCTTAGTAACTGATGCAAACAAAAAGTGAAATGGAAATGTTTTATTTAGTGACGCACTCAACACATTTCAATTATGGTTATATGGCATCAGACATATGGTTAAGGACCACACAGATACTGAACGAGGAAACCCGCTGTCGCCACTTCATGAGCTACTCTCTCTGATTAGCAGTAAGGGATCTTTTATTTGCACCATCCCACAGACAGGATGGCACATACCACAGCATTTGATATACCAGTCGTGGTGCACTGCCTGTGTCAAGCGAGTGCTGTACCAATGAGCTACCCCCCCCCCCCCCCCGAAAAGTGAAAGTACTTGTAAAAAGAACACACCGTCAGTAACTTATTGCAGAGAGTGTCTTCCCAGTCATCTTCTGGCGGCCACTCTGGGATAAACACCCAGTCAGCCTCACTGGCCAACGCAGCTACCAATGCCAAGTACCTGCAATGGTTAATGAAAACAGCGTAATGTATCACTTGATAGTTAGGAAAGTCAATTATTACTAATTATCAATGTTTTTCTGTCTGTTTAACCTTCTGACTATTGCATGCGAGATATCTCGCCCGACGTCACGCCAGTCGACATACTGTACACTGTATACAATGCATTCCTTAATTCATATTTCCCACGTTTTGGAAAACGACAATCACCGGAAAAAAAATTTTTAAAACAGAAAACAGTTTAGTTTACAGCATGCTAGCTTTTGTTTGTTGTTTTTCGGTGGAAAATAGCTTGGAATTTTGAGTTCAAAAAGTGGTTTTCGGCAAGTATTTTCGCTTGACAACAATGGTGGCATGTCGTGGCCATTTTTAGGGATCAATAGCGGACTGTGACAGCCGATGATGAGTTTGATCGTTTTTACCAACAACGAAAATCACCAAATATTGCAATATGAATTCAGTGTTCTCGCTGCTCCATTTAAGCGGGGCGCCCCTCCCCGCTATTCCATTTTACCGCCCTCCTTTCACGTTCCCCGCCCTCCTTTATTTTTGAGCACCCCTCTTTATTTTCCAGCACCTATCTCTATTTCCAAATGCACTTTTATTTCACACAAAAAACAACGATCAGTCTGCACACTGTGACACTGGACATCAAAGGAAACAAGCCGCGTTGTGTACGAAAAAGCAATTGACAAAACATTTACGACAGTTACCGTAACGTAATTTAACAGTATTTTTAACAGCCTCTGTTTTGTCTAATATCTGTATTCTTTTGTATGTTTGACAGACACAATAAAAGTTATATTTTATGTAAGCAATGAAAACATTTTATTTTTTACGGATTCGGCAATCTCCGATTGAAAAAAACAACCTTATTTGGCGCCAAATTTGTCACGTGATCAGAACGGTCATTCTGTCTTTTGTTTCCACTAAATATCGTTTGATATTTTGTCCTCAGTTGCAGATATAATTGCTTGAAACTGATGTTTTTTACTTTCTGTTATTCTGTTTATTCAGTAGTTCTTTATAAAACTTTTAATTTTGAGGGGATATGAACACTTATAAAAACAACGGAAGTGGTAGTGTTTATCATTAAAGTCATTTATCTTGAGTGCCAAATAATATATACACCGTCTTTACAAAAACGAAACTACTTTTTTATCAGCTGGCGATATTTTATCACAGCGATCGATTCATTCGATGAAGATGGAAATAACAAAAATGTATCTGACATTAGATCACTTTACAAACATCTTTATTGTTTTTCGTATATCTTGAAATCTTTATTAAAAATAATAATATTAAAACTGATCGGTCCAGCAAAACCGGAACTGCCAGTGAATGTCAGACCGATATCATCTTCGGTTCAATTAAAAGACGAGTCTTTTTATAAACCCATTTGCACTTTTTTTGTAGGCAAAATAAGGAGTATTTCTTTTCTCAAAATCTACCAACACAAAACAATATGGTAACCAAACTACTCCTCCCCCCCCCCCCCCCCCCTTTTTTTTTTTTTTTTGCTTTTCGTTTATTGGTGTGTAAACGCGACTTTATCTATTTTTTGCCTAATTTTAATCACCATCAACTGATCTAAAATATAAAAATTAAAATTAATTCAGTAGTCTAAAGGTTAATAAATGCTTGCCAGATATCAAATTTCAAAGAATAAATACCACGGTCAAAAGCCTAAAATTATGAGAAATAACTAGTATATTTAATGATGTTTATTATTCTGGTGGAATCCTTAAAAAACAAAAACAAATTCAATGGCTGAATATTTGTGATATTTTCAGTCTAATTTTACATACTAATAGACCTGTCAAAACTCATTCCCCAATTAGTAAATATTAGCTTGTTATAAAATGTTAACACTTCAGACAAACCTATCAAAACTGCACCTTTCTTCGATTCAACATCTACTTGATTAATTCTTGATATTCACAGCTTCTATAGTTTTATTTTCACTTACTATTTCTATTTGAACATAGGTATACAAGTCTTAAATAAGGAATATCCTTACCCACAGTGTCGGCCCATAACTTCTAGAACAAATGCTCGTTGATGGCTGGAATATAAAACATACATTTTAATCAAATACATGTAAAAAGAAAATATAAAAAAAGAATGGACATGTAACAGCCTAAGCAATAAAATGAATGTTTGTTTAACGACACCCCAGCAAATGTTAAACTATGACTACATGGTGTTTAACACAGGGTTATACTGTCATTACTCATGTGCGAGTCACATGATGCAGGCTATATGTGTAGCACTGGTCGAAACAGGAAACCTAACATACTCAGGTGAGTGTCACATAATGAACATGCATGTGTAACATGGGTCGAGACATGAAAACCAACATACTCATAACGAATACCCTATGTGTAATATACGTATGCAGGACTTCTAGATTATGGTAGCCCCACTCCCATGGTTAGTGATATTCAATGTTGGGCTAGTAAATAACTACTATTGTCATGCCCGACCAGTAGGGAAATCTTTTTAGGTCAAATGTTGCAGTTAAGTCTGTTTTGTAAATATGAATATTCTGCCCCCCCCCCCCCCCACCCCCCCAGCCAAAGCCACAAATGTTAGTGTTTTTAAGCTCTATCTTCCTCTTTAGGTGACATATCTGATTACTATTATTATTCAGTAAAACTGTATTAACTTAAAGTAAAGTAGGGCTAGTGAATTTTTAATTGTGGCTAGTAAAAAAAAAAAAAATCACTGATGCCATGGCTAGTGCACTTTATAAAGATTCTAGAAGCCCTGTGTATGTGTAACATAACAAATATCCTATATGTATTATATGTATGTGTAACATAACAAATACCCTATATGTATTATATGTATGTGTAACATAACGAATACCCTATATGTATTATATGTATGTGTAACGTAACGAATACCCTATATGTATTATATGTATGTGTAACGTAACGAATACCCTATATGTATTATATGTATGTGTAACGTAACGAATACCCTATATGTATTATATGTATGTGTAACATAACAAATACCCTATATGTATTATATGTATGTGTAACATAACGAATACCCTATATATGTATTATATGTATGTGTAACGTAACGAATACCCTATATTTATTATATGTATGTGTAATGTGTAACATAGCGAATACCCTATGTGTATTATACATATGTGTAACAAGTAATACCCTATGTGTATTATACGTATGTTTAACTTAATTAATCCCCTATGTGTAGCACTGGTTGGGACATGAAAACTAAGGAATCAGGGCTTCTAGAATTTTTATAACATCCACTAGCCGTGGGATCAGTGATTTTAAAAATTTACCAGCCACGATAAAAACTTCACTAGCTCTACTTTACTTTACATTAAGTTAATACAATTTTACTAAATAATAGTTATAATAGTAACTGGATATGTTACCTAAAGAGGGAGATAGAGCTTAAAAACACAAACACTTGTGGGTGGGGGCAGGATATTCATATTTACAATAAAAAGAAATAACAGAAATATTGTACCAATAACATTTCACTAGCCATCAGGCATGGCAATAGTAGTGATTTACTAGCCCAACATTGAATATCACTAGCCATGGGAGTGGGGCTACCATAATCTAGAAGGCCTGGGTATGAGTAACATAATGAAAGAAAGACATGTTTTATTTAACGACGCACTCAACACATTTTATTTACGGTTATATGGCATCAAACATATGGTTAAGGACCACACAGATAATGAGAGAGGAAACCCGATGTCGCCACTTTATGGGCTACTCTTTTCGATTAGCAGCAAGGGATCTTTTATGTGCACCATCCCACAGACAGGTTAGTACATACCACAGCCTTTAATATACCAGTTGTGGTGCACTGGCTGGAACAAGAAATAGCCCAATGGGCCCACCGACGGGAATCAATCCCAGACCGACCGCACAGCGAGCGAGGAGTAACATAATGAAGACCACATGTGTAGCACTGGTCATACCGTGAATTCTAGCGTACCTGGAGGCAGTAGTCGAAATGGCATCCACGGACTCCAATATTCTGTGTAGAGCCGTGTCCGTCCCAATCGTCATGTCCGTCCCACAGAAGTCGTTGTCGATGGAGCCGACCAGTCCAACGATGTTGAGATGTTGACAGGTGTCCGCCACCTGTCTAACTATCTCCTCTGAAAGAAAAACAAACATATCACCATATAACCTGTCAGGGCTAACTCTGTAACTCGCCAAATTTGTCGATTGTGAATTTCAAAAACAATTGGCAAATTTTATTTTAATTTGGCGAAAGAAAGAAAGAAATAGTTTTTATTTGACGATGCACTCAACACATTTTATTTACAGTTATATGGCCTCAGACATATGGTTAAGGACTACACAGATTTTGAGAGGAAACCCGCTGTCGCCACTACATGGGCTACTCTTTCCGATTAGCAGCAAGGGATCTTTTATTTGCGCTTCCCACAGGCAGGATAGGACAAACCATGGCCTTTGTTGAACCAGTTATGGATCACTGGTCGGTGTAAGTGGTTTACACCTACCCACTGAGCCTTGCGGAGCACACACTCAGGGTTTGGAGTCTGTATCTGGATTAAAAATCCCATGCCTCGACTGGGATCCGAACCCAGTACCTACCAGCCTGTAGACCGATGGCCTAACCACGACGCCACCGAGGCCGGTTTTAATTAGGCGAAATAATTTTATGACAAATGATATTTTGTTAGAAAATAACTTGGTTTCTGCCATTTTTGAAGTTTAGTGGATAATTTGACGAAATTTTCTGCTAACCCAGATCTAGCCCTGCCTATTTTCATTTTTAAACATTTATCAGACTATTGCACAAAAATTAATGTGGATTAATAATGGATATTATCACATGACAAAGCTAGCTCTGGGTGAGCATTCAATTTCACCAAATTATCTATAAAACTTCAAAAATAGCAGAAACTGAGTTATTTTCCAACAAAATATCAAAATAATAAAATTGGCGTGTTTTTTTAAAATTCACAATTGGCTAATCTGGCGAGTGGCAGAGCTAGCCCTGCATGAAAATGTTTTTATTGTGACATATTTGTGCAGAGCTCACTCTAAGCATCTGCAAATTAGTCAACTGCTAAATAACTTTATTTATTATATACATAGCAATGAAATATATAGATCTACGGAAACCATAAAAGTGATATCCGGTGAAAAGTCATATTTGCACTGTATCTTAGTTAGAGTGAAAATATAGAAATCATATTTACTTGTTTGTAAACGTTTATGATTAAATTATCTCCCTTTCTATCGTTTCTTTGTATTTAAGTCTGATGATTACTAATGATTGTATTTGATAAATAAAAAAATGTAATTTAAACAACTGTACCTATAAAAAGGGGATATGAAATGCAATTATGATAAAATATCTGAAACAAATTGAATACGAAGCTAAATAATGATGACACAATTTCCTGTCATTGAGTGTAAGTTAAAATTTAATGGTGTTCAGTTTGTTTTGTTTGTGTGACTTTTTAGGAGGATTTACTTTGTCAGGTATGTTTGCACAGCAGTATTATTAAATAAATGTTAATTTAATAATTAAATGAAGATAATTTTTATTCAAATTTCTTTTAAAAAGTTTATGGTCAAGTAAATTTTCTGGAAAAGTTCCATCGGAAGAAATAGATCATGGCTTTACATATTTTTAGATAGCAAAAGCAAAGGATATTGTCAAAAATTAGGAAAGATGTCCACAATAAACAGACCATTTCGTAGTGTTTTTTTGAATACGATTTTAATGTCAACTTGTGATGTGTGAAAACCATAATTTCACTCATTGCTTCGCAATTCATGAAAATGTTTTCCACACATCACTCGTTGACATAAAAATCGTATTAAAAAAACAACATGAAATAGCTTCAATATATAAAGTGGCTATATTATTTAGTCTGTGACTAATAAAATATTTCTAAAATTAACAATATTATAACAATTTTCAATGAAATTACTCTACACATTCATTTAAAAAAAACCACATGACCTGCCATTTTGGTGGAGTGGATAGCAGATGAATTTCTCTTTCATCCACTAGGTCTAAAAAATGAACCAAAGGCTGCTATTTTGAGCCCTACAACAGGTCCATCGATGAAGATTAACCTGACAACCCACAGCACATTAGGTGAACACATTACCACTGAGCTACACCTCACCCTTATTTGAGGAGAAAAAACCTGTTACTATGACCGGCACTTACTCTTTTGAACGAGTTCGTCAAGAAGACTGGCCCACTCTTCACGGAAGAGATTAGCTCCCGTCAGACTGCCGTCACCGCCAATCACAACGAGGTTCGTAATGCCGAGGTGCACGAGATTGAGGGCAGCCTTCAGTCTCCCTTCACGTTCTCGGAAATCTTTACAACGAGCACTCCCAATCACTGTGCCACCCTGTAAGAAAAAATTAATGAATAAATAATTAAGAACTGTAGTGTGATAAAAATAATTTGTTCCGGGTCTTTATCGAGTAAAACTTTTCTAATACAGTACTTACATGACGAAACTAAATCACAAGTTTCTCAAAGTGTAATAATATTTTTCTCAGCTGAACACACTAATGTGATGGTAACTAATGACAGGGAGCAAGAGGGAAATGCCGCTCAAATTACACAAAATGCTTTCTGAAAATCAAGATTCATGAAAAACTTTTGCTTTCCATCGTAAAGTATTATAACCGTGTCCGGTGTATCGGCACACTTGGTATTTTGCTTAAGTACGCTTAGGAAGTTGTCATGTTATCGGTGTTTTTAACGAATTAAAGTTCAATTCCTTTTTTCAATGGTTAATCAAGTATCAATATATTTGTTGAGGGTGCAATTAAAAAAAAAAAAAAAAACATTATCAATAATTGTATCATACTTTCAAAATAAATCATTCACCTGTTTTTGTGCATATAAACGCGAAGTAGGTCAGCCTTATTGATATTAAGAACGTTAAAACCAGTCTAAAACATCTTTCCCGCATTTTTTAAATTATAGTAAACAGTATAAATGTAATTATTTTTGTTTGGTTATTTTTATTTAAACTCAAAAGGAAAACACAGACAAATGCAAACAAAACGAAAGTTTTACACCTTAATTGACAGTCATTTCAATTCACAATTGTCACAAAAAATAAAAGCGAAATAAGATCCACGTGTGTGCACGATCTACCCGAGAAAAATAAAATCCATAGGCATCTTAGCCATGCATAATAATGAACATGTATGCATCTGCAGTATTGTGCCACTCAAGAAAACGATTCCAAACTGATCATGAGATGGGTCATGTGTGATCGTTCATTTTCATAGTAATATTTTTAATAAGACAAAACAAAAAAGTACTAAAATAATTCTGGGACAATAGTGTAGCGTTTAGGGCTAAAAGTGAGGTCATGGGCGGTCTATAAATAGCGGGGTCAACAATCCACATCTACTGCACCGAATCACCGGACATGCAAATCGTTTCGGATACAAGGGGGTGCCTATATTTATGCACCATTTTAAAATGTTTATTTACTACAGACATAAACCAATTTGTAGTGTATTTCAGATTATGCACTGCTTCATTGGTGAGAGACACATTTTATTAAGTATTTCACAGTGTTCACATAGAAAATGGTCCTTGAATGGGCCCATTTCTCATTTCAGCCAGTGCACCACGACTGGTGTATCCAAGGCCATGGTATGGGCTTTCCTGTCTGTGGGATGGTGCATATAAAAGATCCCTTGCTACTAATGGAAAAAATTCTGTACTGGACAGAGGAGCTGGCGAAAGTCGACACCCGTGTCCATGACAGGCGTCTGCTACAACAGCTTGTTCTGAATGTACATGTTGAAACCTATGAGCTGACCTGACGTAATGGAAAAATGTAGCAGCTTTTCCTCTCTGACTAATTGCCAAATGTTTGATATTAAGTTTTTGATAATTAATAAATTAATGTGCTCTAGTGTTGTCTTTAAACAAAACAAAGTTACTTTTTATTTTCTTTCAGGCATATATCCAATTAAGGTTCAAGAAAACCTTTCTGGGCACACAGCTCAACTATGTGGACTGTCTGTCCATGTTAGTTTTTAGTGGTTAGTGAGAGAGAAGTCATTGTAGTGGCCTGTGCATCTACCAAGCATCGAAGTAACCATTACATTCGACACCAAATAGCTGTAGTGTAAAATATGCTGAGGTGTAGTTAAACAAACATTTCTTTCTTTTCCTTTCCAAACCAAGTGTTAAAATAACCATATTAGCCATGGTAGTTTAAAATGTGCTCGAGTGTCATTAAACAAACATTCCTTTCCTTTCCAAACCAAGTGTCAAACTAACCATATTCCATCCTCAACTTATTTTCGTGCTTATATCCAATTACGGTTAAAGTATGCTGTCATGGGCACACACCTCAGCTTTCTGGGCTGTCTGTCCAGGACAGTGGGTTAGTTGTTAGTGGTTAGTGAGAGAAAAAAAGGTGTAGTGGTCTTACACCTAGCTATTGTGTCGTTAAAACTCGCTCTGGGTGGGAGCCGGTACTGGGCTGTAAACTCAGTACCTACCTGCCTTGTGTCCCATGGCTTAACCACAACACCATCAAGGCCATAGAAACCAAATAGCCATAGTTTAAAATGTCCTGATGTGTCATTCAATAAACATTCCTTTCCTTTCTAAGTGTCAAAATATCCAAATGTTAGACACTCAAATAGCTGCTTTTTAAAATGTCTTGATGTGTTATTAAATAAACGTTCCTTTCCTTTCCTTAAAAAAACCAAGTGTTAAAATAACCATATGTTGGACACCAAATAGCCGTAGTTTAAAATGTGTTATGGAATAGTTAAACAAACATCCCTTTCCTTTCCTTTCCAAAAAACTCTCTGTCTCTCTGTCTGTCTGTGTCTCTCTTTGTCCGTGTCTCACTCTGTCTCTGTCTCACTGTCTCTCTCTCTCTCTCTCTGTGTCTGTCTCTCTCTGTCTCTGTGTCTGTATCTCTCTGTCTGTCTCTCTGTCTGTCTTCTCTCTCTCTCTCTCTCTCTCTCTCTCTCTCTCTCTCTCTCTCTCTCTCTCTCTCTCTCTCTCTCTCTCTCTCTCTCTCTCTCTCAACCAATTATCAAAGCAATCATTATGTTATACTAAGGTGTCATTCCTTTCCTTTCAGGCAATTGAGGTGGAGTCGAGCACACGGGTCAAGGATTTCTGTCAGAACATAGCTCAGCGTCTCGAGTTAAGGTCGTCAGAAGGATTCAGCTTGTTCTTAAAAATAGCAGACAAAGGTAATAATAACATAATTGTGTGTTATATATTATGCCATTCATTTATTAAAGCAGGTACATTAATTGCATTTATATTTATTTCAATAAATGTTTTGTCTTTAATGAAAAAATAAAGTTCCCTGAAAATTGTAAAATACCCCAAAACTGTTTAATCTACCATGCCTTGCCAAATTTCTAGGGAAATTACTTTCTATTCACTATTTTCCACCCATTCTGGTTAAGCTGATATTAAAAATATATTTTGGCATGTGTTTCATGATGGAAAAAGGGACACAAACATGCATTTTATTTATATGGCATTATTTTCGAGAAACATTCATCACGTTATAATTTGTTATCACAGTGAAAACTGTCTAAACCAGATCATTCTGGGGACCTAATATTTATTTGATTTAGACAGGATCCGCTGTTTAGAGGGTTGCATTTTTTTTTAATTTAGAAAATGCAGGACTCTGAAACTTGGCCCATTTTGACAGGATTCTGGTTTGATCAGGGTCCGGTTTAGACAGGTTTCATGATAGTATGATCATATGTTTTTTTGTTAAGTTGATTCATAATTTTTTTTTTTTTGAATACATAATTTTATATTATTTTAATAAATACATTAATTTGTAAAAAAATTATACCTATTTTGTTTGTGTAGTTGGCTATTCATAGTTAATTTTTGCTATTAAACAAAAGATTATATGATTATAATTTTGCAAGTGTTTTATTTTTGACTTTAAAAAAAAAAATTCTGTGTTTTGTTACTGCAGTGATCTCAGTACCAGAGGGCGACTTTGTCTTCGACTTGATACGGAAAGCGAGACCAGCTAAAGACGGTAAACTTCATCACTATACTTTAGTCAGCATATCACCTTGCATTTTCGCTGCATTTCTATCACCCGAAGGTGCGGGGTGTAGCCCATTGGTAAAGCGCTCGCTTGATGTGCGGTCGGTCGGGGATCAATCCCTGTTGGTCAGCCCATTGGGCTTTTTCTCGTTCCAGCCAGTGCACCAAGACTGGTATATCAAAGGCTGTGGTATGTACTATCCTGTCTGTGGGATGGTGCATATAAAAGATCCCTTGCTGCTAACTGAACAGAGTAGCTCAGGAAGTGGCGACAGCGGGTTACCTCTATCAATATCTGTGTGGTCCTTAACCATATGTCCGACGCCATATAACCATAAATATAATGTGTTGAGTGCATCGTTAAATAAAACATTTCCTTCCTTCTATCAACCGTACTCAAAGTTTTAACAAGCTAAACCAGTTTGTTACACATGGTGAAAGAAAGATTACAGTGTAATAATATTAATTTTCTATTCATCACATAAATTGTAAATGCTTAAATAAATGATGTTGAGTTAAAACTCGCTCTGTGCGGGAGTGGGTACCATGATGGCAACCTAGTACCTACCAGCTTTAATACTGATGGCTTAACTACTACTTTGTCAATGTCAGTTTTACCGTATAGTTTCCTTTCCTTGATCAGTCCCTTACCAGTCTAACTGTAGGAGTCTATAGGTTTCATTTCCATCATTCTGTCTGTCTGTCTGTCCTTCATCTCTATCATTCTGTCTGTCTGTCTGTCCTTCATCTCTATCATTCTGTCTGTCTGTCTGTCCTTCATCTCTATCATTCTGTCTATCAGACATCCTGTCTGTCTGTGTATCTGTCCACACCTAGTTTTTGCAGACGTTTTTTTTGCAATACCTCAAGATATTGAGTTGAAATTGTGTATAGCTTTATCATATACTGTTACAGGTCAA
This sequence comes from Gigantopelta aegis, assembly GCF_016097555.1. Classification (NCBI taxonomy): domain Eukaryota; kingdom Metazoa; phylum Mollusca; class Gastropoda; order Neomphalida; family Peltospiridae; genus Gigantopelta; species Gigantopelta aegis. The sequence goes on from NC_054705.1 coordinate 11,607,370, forward strand.
GTTTAACTTTCATGGGAATTCCCATTTTTGATGGTGATGGCCAAATCAATTTCGACTTTCATGGTAATTTATTCAAGGGATATAACTGTCACAAATGGAATTTATCCATGTTTCACAAAGTTATGACCCTTGAAATTAGGATAATTTTCTGGGGCTTGGCATGGAACATGTATTGCATGAGAGTTGTGGCTTTCTTGTGTTCCAGGCTCTCCACCGCAGTTCACGTATCAGGTGTTTTTCATGAAGAAGTTGTGGACTAACACCGTGCCAGGCAAAGACGAAAATGCAGACCTCATCTTCCATTACCACCAGGTATGCTGACAACAGATCACTTTAATTTTAGATGAATATTATCTTGAGTTCTTACATAGCAGTATGTGTCTATATTTTTTAAGGAACTGCCCAAGTTGCCGTGTGGATATCACAAGTGTTATATGAACATCACAGGGCTCAACACGGCCTGTGGCCAGGTCGCCAAGTGCGACCAATGTCCTGTTTGGGCGACCTGAATATTAAAATAATAATGGCATTAGTCGTCCAAATAATACTATTATTTGAGCGATTTACTTTAGATCTATAACATATGAGCCACTATTAATATTTGTATTGCATTTATTTATTCCACATTAAAATCTTGCTCGTGGTTTGTGGTTTGCTTATATAAAGCTGGGCGAAATCGCTGTATGTAGTATATTTAATAAAAAAAACACAGGACATCAGTAGTATGCAGTGTGACTGTTCATAAATTAAATTATTAATGTTGTGAATATATTGTCTGTATATTATCAAAGGCCAGTTCGTATTTTGTGTATATCGCTTGCATAAATATTACAAATAAACTAAATTATAACATTATTTTAATATGTAAATATAAACGCACAATGTAGACCCAAAACTGTGAAATCTAAAATTGATGGGGCAAAACTACTCATTAGAATAGATACGAATCAACTGTGGCCAAAAGGATTCGGGTGAACCCACATGTAGTAATAAGGGCAAACCAACCTGTTACCATATTAAACTCACTACCATTTCGTATCATGTTTATGTCCCTCGTGAAATACTTTTTATTGTCACTCACTAATGCTTGTGACAATTGAACATTATTTCACTCAGGACATAAACATGATACGAAATGGAAGCTATAAGTACTTAGTGTCAATTATTTTAATTTTTTTATTTGGCTGCCATACTTTTTGGGCGTGTTTTGAACATCGTCTCCAACCTGATCATTATATTCAAGACTAAATACTGAAAGTATGTGGTTTTAATTAGTTGAGTTCTGTCATACCTTGGGAGTCTCCACCACTAGTGAAGACGCCAATAGATATGCCGACTGCACTGCCAGGCATAACCTGCTGTCCCTCTTTTCCTGGAACCGCCAACATGCTGTCTTTTCTGAAAATTGTTCTACGTTGTGGGCTCGAGTCCATTTTAGGAGATTTTTGGTTGATTTATCTTCCGTTAACGCTATTGGTGTCTGCGGTAGACAGCTAGATCTACACTGACCTTGATGGTTGACTTTACCTTAACCGATGTTTTACGAAATGTAGCGAGAATCCACGAACAAATGTTCGTAAAAAGTGCGCACCTTGCTGCGTATTAATTTTAGTCCTAAGGCTTGTGATAAATTCATATTGCTTAAATAAAAACAAATATGAATTTCATTGTATTTTTATTAAACATTTGCATGTTATTCGTTTTCATCATCACCATTTCAAATAAAATACACGCATGAAATAAATTCAAAACCAAATGCATTGTACTTCGTTTTGTATTTTCACACAGTGGAGGCTTGCGCCTTCCTTTTTGATTGAACAACGTGAAGCAAGGAAGCATGAGGTTGTAAATATGATATATTTTGGTCGTAATACTTGTTACAAGTTAACAAAATAAAAATATGTTGTTGATTATAGTATCCCTAACATAACTACTGTCTTATAAACACATGTTTCTACCAGGAAATGCATTTCAAAAGTCGTTACTCTTGCGATAATGGCATACGGGCAGGACACGCACATGGTCTGTAATGGGGGCTTAAATTTAGCGATCTTTAAGCCAGTTAAAAGCATTAATTTGGTAAACATTTATTTTTTTTAAACATGAGATAGGTTACATTACAAATTTACCTTCTATTTCTTTGGTGGGGTGGGGGTGTAACAGCGATCAGTTGTCCAATCATTGGACCAATGTATATATAATTATATTCAACCTGAATTATCTCACAGGTTAGTTCATCAAGATTAACCTCGAATGCATGTGCAACCACAAGTTGAGGTTTATCTGCCTAACGCATTATTCCTATAGCGAGATCTGAACGGTTCTGAGCAGTTTTGCCCGAAACGGAATTGCGGTCAAAATAATGTATGGCTGTGAGACTTCTGTTTAATACTGAGGCATATGCCTAGGGCATTACTGTAATTTGTCGCATGGCTACTGTTAAATTCAAGTCCTGCTATTAGTGGTGTTAAACAAACTGACCATTAACATCACTTCTTTTTTTTTCAGATTTATTTTTATAATTAACCAGAATGGTTGTTAATAAGACTTATTTTCTCTTCATATTTTTCAGCACGCTTCGATTACAGAAACGGCTTTCTGCTGCCGTTTTGAAATGTGGCAAAAATAAGATTTGGTTGGATCCAAATGAAACCAATGAAATTGCCAATGCCAACTCTCGTAAGTTTTTATTATTGTCAGGCTTGGTAACAGTATTAAATTTTACCTGAGGCAGTGCCGTTTTTCCGCCCTTTTTTAACAAACCTTTACAAGGACATTAATACATTGTTAGAAAATACTGAAGAAAAAAGAAATTTGGGTTCAGGTATTCAAAATGCCCATTGCCTAAAACCTAGTTTGCAAGTGAAATTTCTGTCTGACAATATAGTTTGTATGGTTAATGGAAAGTCATGGAATTTGCTATTTGTTGAGGTCTGGAAAGTCATGGAATTTTTAGTTTGGTATGGTAAAGGAAAAGGAAAATTTGTTGTATTTTTTTTTTACTGCTCAGTTTAAATTAACATAACATAAAGAGGAGCGATATGCATCAAAACATTATTTTGATGACTGCATAAAATTTCAAAACAATAAGGTATTTAAAAATGCCTTGAAAGTAATTGAATTTCACTTAAAGCCAAATGTGATGGCTTTCTAAGACCTACAGGGTGAATCATTACATGCCATTAAACTAAAAGCTGCTAACTTTAGAATATTAACTAATTTCAGTACAAGTTTCAGGTAATTGATTAGGTTGCACAAATATTCTTCACAGAACGAAACAATCGGTTACATAAAGTATTAAAGAACAAAATCACATTAATCAACTTTTTAAAATATTGTTCTCTGCATTTGCCCAATTTAAATATTATTGTAAAATAAACAATTCAGCTATCATTGGTCTTTGTTAAAATAAGACAAATGGTGTACAAAAGTACATATGGTGTCATCTAGTCATAGGTGGCCAACTCGTTGAATTCCAATAGTGGGTTTTGTGCATTTATGAAAAGTATGAAAAATGTGTATTTGTTATACGTTGGTTTGTAACAATATGTTTTCATTTCTTTTTAATGTTGTGATGTTTGGACAGTTTACTTGAAATAGGGGAAATAGCCATAGGTTAGCAATGATTCTGTCAGAAAGAAAATTTTGGGTATAGCGCTATGGAATTGAATGCAACCACAGTCAATCGGGGGTATGGGGGGCCTACCCCACAAACAAAATGGATTAAGTTTAGAGTTATGGTTAAGAAAAATCATACAGTAATGATAAGAGTAATTATGTCAAAAAGTTAACTTTAGAAAGTCAAATCTGCCCAAAAAATTGGGTATGGTACCATATCAGTTTTACCCTCTGGCAGAAACCCTGGTTAGAGGTCAAGTTACTTGCATGTATTCATGAAAAGAGAAAAACAATCTCACATTTTCTACATTTTGTTTTCTTTAAATTGTTGTTTTAATCATTAAGTTTAATGTGAACACCTTAAACAGAAGCAGGATTTTTAAATGTGCATAAACTATTTTGTTTTTACGTGACCAGGTAAATGATATCATAAATTGAAAGTGTGAAAGAAAAATGGGTTACGCAAACTGTATTCACTTGAACGAAACTGTCACTCTCACAATTCGCTGAAGAAGCTGTACTTTTAATTTAATTTTTTTACCATATTTAAAGAAAACTTTTGAAAAAAGATCTCTCTTTAATTTTATTGAGTGTATTACTATTAAAATTCGTATTTCTCCATTAGGACAGAATATCCGAAAACTTGTCAAGGATGGTTTGATCATTCGCAAACCTGTGAAAGTTCATTCCCGAGCCCGCGTGAGGAAGAACGCCATTGCCAGGAGGAAGGGTCGCCACATGGGGCACGGGAAGAGGAAGGGTACAGCCAATGCCAGGATGCCACAGAAGATCATTTGGATCCGGCGTATGCGCGTCCTCAGAAGTCTGCTCAGGAAGTACAGAGAGGCCAAGAAGATTGATAAACACTTGTAAGATTTACTCTGTGCCCTCTAGTGGGGCGGGACGTAGCCCAGTGGTACAGCGTCTGCTCGATGCGCGGTCGGTGTGGGATCAATCCCCATCGGTGGACCCATTGAGCTATTTCTCGTTCCAGCCAGTGCACCACGACTGGTATATCAAAGGCCATGATATGTACTATCCTGTTTGTAAAAGATCCCTTGATGCTAATCGGAAAGAGTAGCCGATGAAGTGGCGACAGCAGGTTTCCTCTCTCAATATGTGTTGTCCGTAACCATGTCTGACGCCATATAACCGTAAATAAAATGTGTTGAGTGCGTCATTAAATAAAACATGTCTTTCTTTCTTTCTGTACCCTCTACTTAGTCCTCAAGATGTGTGACGGCAATTGGCAGTGATGCTGCAAAAAGCTGTTGCAAAATTGATTTGTGACAGCATTTTCCAGGATCTCACTGGAACAAATTTTCAGATATGTAGAGAATTCTCTTTAAAATGGGGTTAGTTTTGGGTGAGCAAACATTTTTGCCATCTTGTCTAGTAAACTAAACAATTGCAGAAAGTTATTTTCTTTAAAAAAAATGTTAATTACTACATGAAAATACTCCGCCAAATTAAATTTGGCGAACTTGGTGAGTGCCCAAGCTAGCCCAGAAAATATGTCGTTAATTCAAGGAATATTTTATTGACCAAAGCGTAAATAATGTATTCACTTTGTATAAAATTAGCTAATTCGGCAATGTTCAATGCAAGCCCTGCATTTTTATTATCGGGTATTTACTTTATTTTCGGTACTAAATTGCTGTGGTAAGATGTGAATATCGAGGTCTGCTACTTTTGTTTAAGTGTCAGTTCCCAACAGGTGCATGAAAGGCCTCAGTGGTATCGTGGTTAAACTGCATTTCAAAATCCCTTGCTACTAATGGTAAAAAAATGTAGCAGATGTCTTTGACGATTGAATGGCCGATGATTATTTTATAAGTGTGATTTTACACAGGATAAACTAACTTATTCTTAGTTGTCGGTTTTGCAACATGAACGTTTCAGGTCATTCTGGTGTTTGTGGATTTATTTGTTTATAGGTTGTATAAGCTATGAAGTATAAAGTTGATCTCGTTACAGGTATCACGAGTTGTACATGAAGTGTAAAGGTAATGGCTTCAAGAACAAGCGCGTCTTGATGGAACACATTCACAAGAAGAAGGCCGAGAAACAGAGGAGCAAACTTCTCAGGTAGTTATTCGTAGATGAACAATTTAGTATCAATGTTTAAGGGACTTAATTCCTAACTTTGTAAATGGTATGGTCGGTCTGGGATCAATCCCCCGTCGGTGGGCCTATTGGGCTATTTCTCGTTCCAGCCAGTGCACCACAACTGGCATATCAAAGGCTGTGCTGTGTACTACTACCCTGTCTTGTGGGATGGTGCATATAAAAGATCCCTTGCTGCTAATCAAAAAGAGTAGCCCGTGAAGTGGCGACAGTATCTGTGTGGTCCTTAACCATATGTCTGACGTCATATAACCGTAAATAAAATGTGTTGAGTGCATCGTTAAATAAAACATTTCTTTCTTTCCTAACTTTTTAGCTACTATATGTACTTTCCTGTCTGGGAAAGTGCGTATAAAAGATCCCTCGTTGTATTAGGATAAGTGTAGCAGATTTCCTCGGATGACTACGTGTCAGAATTGCCAATAGCCGATGATTAATTAATCAATTTTCTCCAGTGGTATCATTACTTTTTTTTGTAGGCACTAACATAGTTTCAGTGGAGTCTGCCTTTTTGGCAATCCAGCTGTATTAACCACATTTTCAAGGGCGAGACATAGCCCATTGGTAGAGCGTTTGCTTGATGCACAGTCGGTTTAGGATCAATCCCCGTCGGTGGGCCCATTGAGATATTTCTCATTATAGCCAGTGCACCACGACTGGTATATCAGAGGCCATGTATGTGCTAGCCTATCCTGTGTGTCGGATAGTGCATATATAGAAGATCCCTTGCTACTAATGAAAACATTTAGCGAGTTTCCTCTCTAACTTCTAAGACTGTCAAAATTACCAAATGTTTAACATCCAATAGCCTATGATTAGTAAATCAATGTGTTCTAGTGGTGGTGTTAACTTTAATAACATTTTATTGCACTTGGTATATATCAGTGGTAATAATCACTGTTGAATACAGTTTTATACTTTTTGCCTTGCTTATAAATATTACCTTTCCAATGATGACATTGTCAACTTAAGCATTAAGTTTTCACTTTCATAACTTCACAATCAATGAAATTTTGTAGTCATTGCATCTATAAATCTATGCTCATGATAATAAATATAAATATCTAGAAAATGTATTAAATAGTTTAATATTTAATGTAATGTTGTTTTTTTGCTCTTTTTTTTTTTTTAAAGGACTACATGTAGAATAATTCTGAATGTTACATCACAATTTTTTTAATATTTTTGAGATTGGGGGGTCAAATCATTTTATGGTAAGCAAGATATTTAATTGTGAGCAATTCTGTTTTTTATTTCACCCAGCTAATCCCCCATGTTGTTTAGGTTTCAAACCTTGATGTTAATACGTTTTAAACTTTATTTTTACTCAGCGACCAAGCGGAGGCTCGCAGGTTGAAGGTGAAGGAGGCTCGCCGCCGCAGGGAGGAGCGTATACAACAGAAGAGACAGGAAATGCTGAAATCATTCTCCAAGGACGATGAGCCAGCCAAAAAATAGACATTGTTGTGGGGTCACTGTACATGAAGAATAAACTAACAAAAAAAATCTATGTTGTGTTCTTGTTTTGAGCAAATTGTTCAGCAAATGTATTAAAGGGACATTCCCGAGTTTGCTGCATTGTAAAATGTTTCCGACTAATAAATATTTCTACGATTAAACTTACATATTAAATATATAGTTTTGTTTAGAATATCAGTGTCTGTATATTCAATGTGTTTCTGGTCGTCTTAATATGTGTAAGAAGCCCAAACTAGATTTTGTCTTCAAATAATTTCGTACGTACGAAAAAATGTTTTTTAGGAAATAAAATGAAATTTAACCTAGTACAAATATTAGAACGATCAGAAACACGTTTATTATACAGCCACCAATATTTTATGCAGGAAAATATATTTGATATGTAATTACAATCGTTATAAAGTCTCCGTTAGTCGATGACATCTTAAAAAGTGCAGCAAACTCAGGAATGTCCCTTTAAGATCTAATTTCTCATCAACCACGATTTCAAGGCTCAGTTTCATTGGGGGGGGGGGGGGGGGGGGGGAGGGGGGATCTTGCTCGATTGGTAGAACGCTTGCCTGGGAGTACTTAAGTGGAAAGGGGTGGGACCTAGCCCAGTGCAGGGCTTTTATCATTTTTATAAAATCCACTAGCCATGGAATCGATTATTTAAAAAATTTAATTGCCAAAATTAGAAATTCATTAGCCCTACTTTATTTTGAGTTGATACAATTTTACTAAATAATAATAATCAGATATGTCACCTAAAGCAGGAGATGGAGCTTAAAAACACTAACAGTGGGGGTGGGAGTGGGTTAGGATATTCATGTTTACAAAATACTTATTTGCAACATTTGACTTTTTTTCATCAGTTGTCCGGCATGACAGTAGCAGTTATTTACTAGTCCAACATTGAATATCACTAGCCATGGGAGTGGGTCTACCATAATATAGAAGCCCTGCCATTGGTAAAGCATCCACTTTATGAACGGTCGATCCCTATCGGTGGGCCCATTGGGCTATTCTCGTTCCAGCCAGTGCACCACGACTGGTATCCATTCTGTGGAATGGTGCATAAAAAAGATCCCTTTTTACCAATGGAAAAATAAAGCAGGTTTCCTCTGAGACTGTCAAAAATTGGCAAATGTTTGACATCCAAGAACCAATGATTAATAAACCAATGTGCTCCAGTGGTGTTTCTCAACAAAACAGATTTTAACGAGTGGAAGGATCGAATCGCCTTAGTGGAACCATATTCTGTTCAGATGTTTTTCCATCCCAACCAGTGCTCCACCACTGGTATATCAAAGGCTGTGCTGTCTTGTCTGTGAAAGTATATATAATGAATAGAATAATGAAAAAATGTAGGTTTCCTCTCTACGACTCAAAATAACCATGTTTGACATCCAATAGCCGATGATTAATAAATCAGTTTGCTCTAGTGGTGTTGTTAAACAAAACATTTGGAATCTGATTATTTCTCAATCCAGTAGTTCTAGGAGACATTTCCTTCAAAAGTTGGGAGATATGAAAATGTGTTTTCACAATGCCCTGAGATATTCAGCTGAGTTTTATGTACAGCTTTATCGTGGACTGTGCAGGATTTTGCTCAGTCGGTTGAGTGCTAGCATGAGGTGCTTGTGTCGCAGGATCGAATCGCCTCGGTGGATCCATTCAGCTGATTGGGTTTTTCCTCTTTACAACCAGTGCACCACAACTGAATAACGGCTGTGGTATGTGCTTTCATGTCTCTGGGAAAGTCCATATAAAAGATCCCTTGCTACATTAAGAAAAATGTAGGGGGGGGTTTCCTCCGATGACCACAAGTCGTATTTACCAAATTTTTGACATCCAATAGCTGACCCCACGACTGGTATATCAAAGGCCGTGGTATGTACTACCCTGTGTGGGATAGTGCATATAAAAGATCCCTTGCTTCTAATCGAAAAGAGTAGCCCATGAAATGGCGACAGCGGGTTTCCTGTCAATATCTGTGTGGTCCTTAACCATATGTCTGACGCCATATAACCGTAAATACAATGTATTAAGTGTGTCGTTAAATAAAACATTTATGCATTTAATGCATTTTTTATTCAGACCTTCAAAATACATATTATATTATACAGTATATACAGAACATTACAATTTCTATTAATTTTTTAAAAGCACAGTTATTAAAATATATTAAAAAAAGAATATACAGTCAAACCTTTATACAATGGCCACTCGAGGGACCTGGCATAAGTGGCCATTATGGACAGGTGGCTGTTATATACAGGTAAAAGAAAACACACATAAAATAGTTTAGTTTAAAAAAATGACTACTAAACTGGAATGCATATCAACAGTCGTCACAAAAATATATAATAAGAAAAAAAAACAATGTTTACTATACCGGATACGGTAAATAAAAATGTTATTCAAAGAATAAATTTAATATGTTTACTTGAAACTCACCCTATTGTACACCTTTTAAAAAAGTCATTTATCTTTAATTACATGCTTTCCACTGCATTCTGTTACCTATTAAATTAGTCCACGGCATGCTGTTAGATCTACTGGTAGATCAGTAGAGCTAATTTTAATCAGATTGCACAAAAGGTTGCAGGTAAGAAATCATGATACATTAACAAAAGGACCAGTTTGTCAGACTGAGTGTGAAAGGCTAAGGGGCAGTCCATAATTTTCACGAGCGTACAAACCGTACACTTTTGACCACCCCCTCCCCAACCCCTAAAAGTGTACATCCCCAAATGAAAAATGTTGATCAACATTTTTCATTTTCAAAAAAAGTGTACGGTTTGTACGCTCATAAAAATGTTGAAAATTATGGACGGCCCCTGAACAAACACAGGGCCAGCTCTGGGTGATCAGAAAATTTCACCAAATCATCTTGAAAATGCAAAATCTATAGCTATTTTCCAACAAAATATTTATTAATTACACACATTTTTTCTGCCAAATTAAAATATAATTCGCCAATTGTTCTTAAAATTCACAATTGGCGAGTGCCAGTGCTAGCCCTGACAAACAGCTATAGCTATTTTCCAACAAATTATTTATTAATTACACAATTTTTTTTCGCTAAATTAAAATATAATTCACCAGTTGTTCTTAAAATGCACAATTGGCGAGTGTCAGTGCTGGCGCTAGCCCCGACACATAGTGTCATACTGGCAAAACTCTAGTAGCAATCACAGACCTTGGAATACTGATAAGTCGAATATATACAATGTAAGTTTAATGCAAGCCTTTCTTCAACCAATAACAATTCACCTTGCAAATTAAGTGACCGAACTTTGGCATCTGGGCAAAATGTACATGTATACATGTAGTCAGTGCTGGATTAAGGATCCGCGGGGTCTGTAGCACAAATAACAGCGGGACCCCCTCCCCAGGATATAGCCTTTAGTTTGCAACCCCCTCAGAGAGAGGGGGGCAAATAAATGTACACATCACTGCAGGGCCGCCTGAAACGCGGGTGCCGTAGCATGTGCTACTAGGATAAACTGCCTCTGTATGTAGTTCACTCAAAACGTTTCACATTGCATCAGCTTACTGTTAGTGTAATATATTTGGTTATTATAATTTTAAATCGAAAAGATTGTAATTTTGTGTCAATGGTTATTTGAAAGGGTAATTTATAAAAACAAATTTAAGAGACTTTTTACCTAATTTGTATTGTGATTTAATTTGATTTTTGTTTATTTTATCAATGAATAGCTTGTTAAATGGTTTTGTTACTTTCTCTTAAGAAGATTTATATTTGAGCTTCGTATTCTGTCTAATTTATTAAATTGTTATATTTTTTTAGCAAGTTTTCCCATTAATTTGGTATTGCATCCAGTATTATCCATAATACTGTAAATAATTTACATTCAGTTGATACATGTACATGAAAATAGCCTACAAAAATGTAAGTACGTGATTATTTACAAATTCTGTATTTACATTTCACAAGAAAAATTAATAAATAAACTTTAAGAAATTACAAGATGATAATAGGTAAAATTTTACTTGGTCACACATAGGTATATACAGGGAGCCAGATGTCAAAATGAGAAAATGAGAAAATGGTGGGTACAGGTGGGTGGGGGGTGCCATAAGGCACTGGCCTACTGGCCTACTGGCCTAGATTAATAATTAAATCTTAAAAATAGTTACCTTGCCTATCCAACTGAAACTATGGTCTGCGATTTTAAAATATATATCTTACAATTACCAAAGGCATCAATGTGAACTATATGCTCACTACTTAATGTATCCTAAAAACTGGGGGGGGGGGGGGGGGGGGGGGGGGGGGGAATGTGCAGGTCAATGTCATCAAGGTCCGTGTCATCACTGTAGATCAGCCAATCAGATGTCTTGAAATCCATATCTCACCCAAGTGATATCGGTCTGTGATACCAAAAAATATCAAACCAAGTTCTCCAACGCATGTGTGTAAGAAATTATTTCGGTTACGCCCTTGCTCGTTAATTCTTCTCGAACTCGTCTCAAGTAGTCTGGGTCTGGATATCCAAATCTGAAACATCAAATATTAGACATGAAAAGAATTTTTAAAGGTTGATCTGGATATCCAAATCTGAAACATCAAATATCAGACATGAAAAAAAAAGGTTGATCTGGATATCCAAATCTGAAACATTAAATATTAGACATGAAAAGAAAGGTTGATCCGGGTATCCAAATCTGAAACATTAAATATTAGACATGAAAAGAATTTTTAAAGGTTGATCTGGATATCCAAATCTGAAACATCAAATATATTGGACATTAAAGGGACATTCCGGAGTTTGCTGCATTGTAAGATGTTTCCGACTAATAAAATATTTCTATGATTAAACTTACATATTAAATATATTTTCTTGTTTAGAATATCAGTGTCTGTACATTCAGTGTGTTTCTGGTCATCTTAATATTTGTAAGAAGCCCAAACTGGATTTTGTCTTCAAATAATTTTTTACATACGAAAAAAAATATTTTAGGAAATTAATTTACACTAGTACAAATATTAGAACGATCAGAATCACATTTAATATACAACCACTAATATGTTTTGCAGGAAAATATATTTGATATGTAATTACAATCGTTAAAAAGTCTCCGTTTGTCGACAACATCTCAAAAATTGAAGCAAACTCAGGAATGTCCCTTTTACAGAAAGGTATCAAATATTAGACATTAAAACAAAGGTTATGATCTGTGTTTACAAATCAGAAAGATCAAATATTAGTAATTAAAAGATTGGCCAATCTGTATCTGGATGGGAGCGAGACATAGCCCAGTGGTAAAGTGCTCGCTTGATTCACGGTCTGTTTGGGATCAATCCCCGTCTATTTCTTGCTCCATCCAGTGCACCACGACTGGTGTAACAAAGGCCATGGTATGTGCTATGTGATGATGCATATAAAAGATCCCTTGCTGCTAATCGAAAAAGAGTAGCCCATGAAGTGGCAACAGTGGGTTTCCTCCCTCAATATCTGTGTGGTCCTTAACCATATGTCCAACACAATATAACAGTAAATAAAATGTGTTGAGTGCATCGTTAAATAAACCATTTCCTTCTTTCCTGTATCTGAATATACAAATCTTGGCTCAAATTTTCAAAGCTATCTTATGTTATATAGTACTACGATATCGTAAAACCATTGTACGTTGTCAGGTGTGGACCCAAGGGGCCCGAGCCCGTCAAACCATATATATATGTTGCAGAATACACATTATCTTGTCCATCTGTAAAGGACCTTTAAATTCTATTTTCAAAAACAACAACAGGTTTTGGTCCCCCTCTATTAAAAAATCCTGGATCCGCATTTGTCTGTGGCATGAGTTACTGTGATGTCACAGCTTACGGGGTTTTTACGATATCATAGCGCTCTCGAGCCTGAAACACATCAAATGTTATACATGAAAGGAAAGGAAAGCAATGTTTATTTACCCGTAAAGACATCTAAGAAAACTGTGTCATCAATGGTTATCCGATAACGGTTAAAGAGGTATGAAATGCTTATTATGTTGATTGCAGGGCCATACCTAATATGGTGAATAAGAGGGTGGTTGCATCCCCAAGAAAAATGCCAATACGTGACATGCGGTACTGGTTGAGATGGAGGAGGGAAAAAACCAAATCCATGCTTGCATAGTTAAAAAAGAAAGAAGTTTGTTTTGTTTAATGACACCACTAGAGCACATTGATTTATTAATCATCAGCTATTGGATGTCAAACATTTGGTAATTTTGACATATAATCTTAGTGAGGAAACCCGTTACATTTTTACATTAATAGCAAGAGATCTTTTATATGCAACATCTCAAACAGGATAACACATACGACGGTCTTTGATATACCAGTCATAGTGCACTTACTGGAACGAGAAATAGCCTAAAAGGGGCCACCAGCAGGGATCAATCGAGCGAGCACTTTACCACTGGGCTACGTCCTGCCACAAAGAAGTGTAAAATGTATATATGTTGACATGCATGCAACAAGCTTGTACAAATGAAGAAATGCTTTGAAATAAGTCGAGAACGGTCGTTCAGGTTACCGGGAGGTTACGTACCACATGTAAGAAAAGTCGAGAACGGTGTTTCGTTCTTGCACCGATGTTCGTGCGCACTTAATTGTACAGTTGCAAAGCAATTTCGGTAATCCGCGTTTAAGCAGTGCCCACTATAGATAAATTTACTTCCGGATTTCATTTCTCGTACCGATGTTCGCACACATCGATACAATATCAGAACGTCCGCATTAAAAGTAGTAGTAACAGGAATTCAATTCTAACTTTCATATAGTTGTGGTAACCTATAGGTTACCAGGCTACTTTTTGTGGTAACCTGTAAATGGGTTACCAGACACAATGCTTATTTTGATGCCTTTTGTACAAATTAAGAAATGCATGCAGCACGTTTGCAGAATTGCCAACTAGCTTACATGAGCTAAAAGTTAGCTTGCAAATAACTTGCATTGCTTGTATAGCCTCTATTAGAAATTCGCGAGAGAAAAAATAGGCAGAGTTACGTCTCCTAACCACTAACCACTTCCGGCGCATTCCGGTTACTTCAGGAATGGCCGATGGCCACAGTTGTTTGTGAATCTTCAGCTGAGATTTATGCATGCCAGTCCCTGGCATCATAAATGTCCCCAACTATGCTTTAAAAATAAAGAATGATACAGGTAAAAATTAAGTTAATGAAATTGCGTTTTGTTATAACTGACCATGTGTTAAATATAGGAGATGAAACTAGCGAGCTGTCACACACCGTGATTGTTTTGGTCACATGCAATCTCGCCTCACATTAATTATCATAATTTCATTTAAACATACAAACACACCTGCCGTTTTAATGAATTGTGTGTGACAATAACACAGTTGTAAATTGTAATAGATAATAGAAACATTATGTCAATCCAAATCTAAATTATTTACAAAAACAACAAAACATTTTTGTAGGAGGATGGGACGGACTATATGTAATATTCCGATCAGAACAGTCCCCTTCCCCACGTGTTATGTTTGTTTTGGGGTTTTTCAGTGTATTTCTGGGGACACATGACACGACCCCTCCCCTAAAAACACCACTAGCCAGTCTAGACTTCCTCTACACAATTTCCTGCACATGCGCCTGTTTGACTAAATATTTTGTTTGCTGTAAATTGATTAGGCCTATATACGTTGCATTATAAAGTGTAAATTTTGCTGTAATAACAGTTAAATATATAGTTTAACCTAAAAACGGGGGGGGGGGGGGGGGGGGAATATACGCACGCACACACACACACAGAGAGATATATATTAGCAGGGTTGAAAATTAGCAGTCCCCCGGTCGCACGTGGCGACCTTTATTGGCTAAGGGCGATTAAGAATTTTACAAAGGTAGTCTGTTGGGCGACCATTGATTTTAGTGTCGGGCGAGTATGGTACTAGTTAAAAAAGAAACACACTGATACTGAATCGAATGTGACAAAACACACTGCGTCTATGTTGGCGCGAAATACAGGTCTGGCAACTGAAGACCTAGAACATGTTCTATAGTTTGACAGTGCCAACATAATGAATAAAGATAAAATTCATATAAAAACATATTAATTTATTAGGTTTTAAACCCATACCGTCTCAAATAACGTTTTATTGGGGGGGTGGGGGGTGGGGGTGTGTGCAGTGAAAGTTTATTCCATACCTCTTGCATCACCACAAAGAGGACTGCCACTCCTAGACTAGTTTACTAAAGCATGCGCAGTTCTACATTTACCCGGTAGTCTGTTTCTATGTTTAATTTGATGGGTTTTTTCTTTTTCTTTTTAGTTGGTATGGGTTTAAAACTTAACAACATGTTTTTATGTCAATTTTTACTTTATTCATTATGATGTTAAATGTCAATACATAAACAGTTATTATTCAATAAAAACCCAACTATAGTTTTAATTTTACCTGTGCAGTTAAATTCCAATGTGATAACTGGAGGGCTAGTTGAATTTGAGAAGGGCCAGTAAGATTTTTCTTCAACTGGCGACCTTGGTTTCCATGTTAATTTTCAACCCTGTATTAGTGGCACAGGAAGGTGCCAAAAAGTGTGGAAAGGGGGCCACAAGTTTATATTTACACACTTTTACACTATTCTAAAGCAAAATATCTGAAAAGTGTCCCCCTGCTTCCTACGCCAGTGAATATATATATATTAATAATTGCAGGTAGATGGCCGATCATAACTATTAAATTACATATGAAATTGTGTCCGTTACACTATGTCCATCTGACAAAGACAACTCGCTGTTCCAATTTGTTTGCGAGTCAGACAGTAGAAACCTTATCGTTAGGCGAGGAAGTGAATTTCTGTATTGTTAGTTTCATTATTAACTACTGCATAGGTCGTAGTTAATAATGCAGCTAGCGGTACAGAAAATCGCAGCTGGTCATTTAGTCAAATTAATGTACACTTCCATTCATACATTGATATATACACAAACACATGCATCTTACTTGCAAATATCAAAACTTTATTAAGGTGCCGTTTTAAAGAGTTAATCATCAATGAGCCATTTTTCTTGGTCCTTGTGACGGAACATGCTCTTAATTTTGTTTTCGCCTGTGGCGATATTAATTGTTTTAGAGGGCTGTGTGCAGTTCCAATATGCACTTAAGCCCAGGTGGGCACTTTGTTACGTAATACCTCTGCGCGACGGTCGTCGAGCTCTTTCTAATACACACCCAGACCAGTTGCGGAGGCCATGTGGCCAGTAGTTACATAATACCTCCGCGAGTGCGGTTTTTACAACCGTGATTTGGCGACTAGGCGACAGTGAGTCTGGCCATCTAAAAGAAAATTCCCGTCTTGGTCGCTGTGGAAATATCACTTGTAGGTATTCGGTGCCGCGATGTACCTCCAGGCGATATTCGGGTTTTATGATAAATAGCTAGGGTTTTAGAGATATCAGGGAGAAACAAAAGGAAGGCTCCAGGGGATCGTTGTCTGTCCGGACTGGTAAATATTTTATTTTTGCTCTGTGTATAACCTTGATGTGATTGATGTGACTTTAAATATTTTAATACTGTATTATACCAATATTATTTAGACGGTGCTGCCGGTAATCTGACGCGGTAAACTGTAGGCTCACTGTTCTAATATATATAAAGCTTAACCAGTCATCCTAGAGGACCTAGGTAAACTGTATGTTATTGTCTTTATTGTGATAGGTACCAGTATTAATTCTGTATTACAAGGTTACTGAATGAGTAGTTAAGGGTTAATTAAAAATTAACCAGTTAGGAATAGAGTTGTAATTCCTTTATTAATTAAGTCCCCCTGGGAGCGTTTCTCAATTATCACACGTGTGGGTGTTGTGTCACGGTGAAGTGATTACAATATTGTGTAAACTAGACACCTAGAGATTAACTAATTAAGTGATCAGTTCTGGGTTGTTATTATTTGTTGTTGTTAATTAACTACTGCGGCAGTACATTTGTCAGCGTAGTATTAATACAGATTCCAAAGTGTATTGTGTTTTGTTGTGTTTCTAGTGAACTAAACGTGCTATAATAATATATACTTTATATAAGATCGTACCTCTGATCATACCTAGACGAGCCGCGGGGGTTTTGGAACTGCCCGTTACAGAGAGATCTAATAGATATACAATTAGGAGAGATATTTGGATAATCGTGTTTCATTCATTTACGGGTATTTGTTAGGATATATGGGGTTAATCATTGTTAGAATATATGGGGTTAACTTTAAATTCGTAGTTCAAGTTCAAGGGGGTAAATTAAGCCATATAAAATAGTTTCTACTTGGGAGGGGAGATACTGGTCCGGATGTGTGTAATTAGCAAACCCGTGTCTCTCTCAGTGCTGAGATAAGAGTGTTTATGTTTAATTGTTGGCACCAGGGAGGAAGGGCTAACCTTGTCAGCACACATTAATTTGCATACTGTTTTTCTTTGCTTGTTTTATATATTGCTGTAGTTAGAAATAAAATCAGTTTTTCACTTGGTCTCTTTGGTTGTCTGATGGTGTCAGATGGGTAGTGATCTTAGAACTTAACAACTGGGGGCTCGTCCGGGATTGTATAGTGAAAACTCACCCGTTAAATTCTAAGAACTACGTTGTGCAAGATGTCAGATGTTGGTGCTGAAGAATGCAGCCTGATCAAGAATTGGTTGAACTTTTGGAAATGGACAAACAAAAACTAACAAAGAAACAATTACAGAAAGTACATGACAAAGAAGTAGAAATGGCTCGAATGAAATTTCAACTGGAAATGGAGAAGTTAAGAATGGAAAGAGAAAGAGAGAAGGAAGAAATGAATTTTAGGATAAAAGAACTTGAATTAGACAATGCTAAACAAATTAAAACTTTGGAAGTGGAATTACAGAAATCAAAAGATACACAGGAGTTAAAATGTTCGAGTTTGTCCATGAAAGTGAAAATGCAACCGTTTGATGTGGAAAAGGAAGATATTTTAACATATCTATCCGAGTTTGAGGCTGTGGCCCAACAAGCCGGGTGGGATGATAAGGTTAAAGTGCTGCAGCTAAGAACCTTATTACCCGGTGTTGCACGAGAAGTAGCACGCGAATCAAGCCAGGACTTTAAGGGTCTGAAGAGGGCGTTGGTTACCAGGTTTGGACGGCGACCGGCGGACTACTTTGTTTTGCTTGATCAAATCAAGCGGAAGGGGAAAGAGACATACAGGGGATTGAACTCTCGTATACGGATGTACGTGGAGAGGTTTCTCGATGATAAAGATCCAACTGACCAGCTGTGTGAAGCTTTCTTTCTAAAAGCGTTACCTCCAGCACAAGCACAGTGGATTGCGAGAAACAACGGTCCAGGCAGTGTAGTGGAAGTGGCGGAGATTACGTAGAATCAGACACTAGAATCAGAGAAAACAGAGATCAGCATGATGGAAGGAATCATTCAAGACAAATAAAACCAGATATCAAGTGTTTTATATGTCACAAACAGGGTCATCTGGCACGCCACTGTAGAAAACGATACGGTGACAGCCGAAATCAAGCGACTTTCTTTATCCAAAATCACCAGACAAATAAGCTAATCTACCTACCTGGAAAGGTGAATGGAAAAAACATTTCATTTGTTAAGGACACAGGATGTGAACTAACTTTAATAAAGGCAAAGTTTGTTCCCCCAAGCTGCATTCTAGAGGGACAGAGCACAGTGCTGTATACAGCAGTAGGGCAACCATTCAATGCCAAACTTGCTGTTGTGGAGATAGACACTCCATTTTACTCTGGAAATGTACAGGTTGGTGTTGTGCCGGGTTTGGTTGAAGATGCTTTACTTGGAATCGATATCATTGACAGAAAAGCCAAAGTTAATGCAGTGACAAGAGCCCAAGCTCAAGCAGAAGAAATACTTGAATTCCCTCAGGTACAAAAACAAATGGCTGAAACATCAGAAATAAATGAGAATATCCTGCCAAATGCTGAGACATTAGCGACCCAACAACGGGAAGATGAAACACTGAACAAGATTCGAGAAACTGCTCTGAAGACAGAAGAAGAAGCAAGATCTGAATCCAGTGCTTTCTTCTGGGAAGACTCAATTCTTTATCGTCACTGGAGAACCAAAGATGATTCCAAAGAAGGAAAGCAATTAGTTGTTCCACAGTCTATGAGAAAGAAGATATTAGAACTGGCTCATGACAGACCACTAGCTGGACATCTTAGTGTTGAAAAAACCAAACAGAGAATCATGGCAAGGTTCTATTGGCCTGGAGTACTCAAAGAGGTTGCTGGACACTGTAAAACGTGCGACGTCTGCCAGAAGTTTGCCAAAAAGAAACCAGGCGAAATCGCACCAATGCGGACAGTACCAAAAGTCACTGAACCTTTCAGAAAAATATCCATGGATATTGTCGGTCCACTGGCCAGAACAAAGAAAGGTAACAAGTTTATTTTAACCATTGTAGATGAAGCCACACGTTATCCAGAGGCCTTTGCTCTGAAGTCAATTGAAGCAGAGGTGATTGCTGATAAACTGATTGAAATGTTTAGCAGGACAGGTGTACCTGAGGTAATCTTGACGGACCAAGGCTCGAACTTCACAAGTACATTGATGAAGCAGTTATATGAGATTCTTGGAGTCAAGGGTGTGACAACATCGCCGTATAATCCCAAGGCGAATGGTGTTGTTGAACGTTTTAATGGAACTTTAAAAGCAATGCTGAAAAAGTTATCCATGAGTGGCAGTGATGACTGGGATGTTCTGTTGCCATATACATTATTTGCGTACAGAGAGGTACCACATCAGGAGACCGGGTTTGCACCATTTGAGCTTTTGTATGGATGGCCTGTTCGTGGACCTCTGGATCTTGTATATGAAGCCATGACGGGACAGTCTGAAAATGGTCAGACATTGTTGGATCACATTACTAAGGTCAGGGAACGCCTGGCACTAGTTACCAGTGTAGTTGAGAAAAACTTGACAAGACGACATGAGTATACCAAGGCATGGTATGACAGAAAAAAACAGGCCAAGGAACGGAAGTTTTGGCCTGGTGACCAGGTACTGGTTTTGTTGCCGTCCAGTTCAAAGAAGATGCTTGCACAATGGCAGGGTCCGTTCAGAGTGGTAAAGCAAGTGTCTGATGTCAATTATTCAGTTCAAGTTGGCGGTCGTCGAGTATGTGTTGTATATCACATCAATTTGTTGAGAAAATATCATCCCAGAACTATCATGTATGTTGGTGCACATAATGATACTGAAGAAGAGGAATCGAGTGGATTTATCTTTCCTGATGACACTGAGTCTTACCGAGATGTCAGAATCAATCCGGTGCTGTCACAAGAACAAAAAGAACAACTGCGAGCAATCTGTGAAGAATTCTCAGATGTATTGACTTCAAAGCCTGGCTGTACAGACTTGATAGAACATGATATCAAGTTAATATCTGATACCACTATCTGTCAAGCGCCTTACAGAATTCCCCATTCTAAGTTGGGTGAAGTCAAGAATGCCATTGACGATCTACTAAAGCAAGGGCTGATCAAAGTGTCAAGAAGTCCATATTCGTTTCCAGTCGTTCTTGTGCGAAAGCCTGACAAGACACTAAGAATTTGTATCAATTACAAGAAACTAAATGACATTACAGTATTTGACAGTTACCCCATGCCAAGGATTGATGAAACAATCGAAGCTGTGGGGAGATCCAACTTCATCAGCCGACTTGATCTGACCAAGGGGTACTATCAAATACCTCTCTCCAAATCAGCACGGGAGAAGAGTGCATTTACTACACCATTTGGGCTCTACGAGTTTACTGTTATGCCTTTTGGAATGAAAACAGCACCAGCATGTTTTGCTCGATTGATGAAATTGGCATTGGGATCGGTGAGAGATGTAGAAACGTATTTCGATGATGTCATAATCCACAGTATGGAGTGGAATGACCATGTGGAAAGCCTTCGGGAGGTTTTCCATAACCTTCGGAAAGCTAAGCTGACAGTTAGACCATCAAAATGTGAGCTGGGAGCATCCGAAACTAAGGTACTTGGACATATTGTTGGACAAGGTCAGGTAAAGCCAAATCCTGACAAGGTTAGTGTCATGAAAGAATATCCACTGCCCATCACAAAGAAAGATATCAGAAGGTTTTTGGGAATGACATCCTACTACCGGAAATTCATCAAAAACTTCGCCGAAATTTCCGCTAGTTTGACCGATTTGTTGAGAAAGAATTGCCAAACAAAGTTCATTGGACTGATAAAAGTGTACAAGATTTCAGAGCACTGAAAGACGCATTGACCAATGCACCTGTGTTGATCAATCCAGACTTCAGTAAGAAATTTGTGTTGCAGACTGATGCAAGTGATCATGCTCTTGGAGTTGTATTGTGTCAAATCCAAGCAGGTGATGAACACCCAGTGGCATTTATGTCCAGGAAGTTATTGCCACGAGAGCGAAACTACGCCACAATTGAGAAGGAGTGTTTGGCAATTGTATGGGGAGTAGAATCCCTATCATACTACTTGGCGGGAACACCATTTACCATCCAAACTGACCACAATCCGCTTGTGTGGTTAAACAACTTGAAGGCGAAGAATCAGCGCTTGTTAAGATGGTCACTGATCCTGCAAGCATACGAGTTCATCATAGAATACAAGAAAGGAACTGATAATGGAAATGCAGACAGTCTGTCAAGAATCTACTAGTTGTGAAAAGTGTTGACTATCCCGCATGTGAAAAGTGTTAACTATCCAGCATGTGAAATGTTTGACAGTCTAGCATGTGAAAAGGAAAATAATGAACAGTGATAAACAATATTTTCAATTGGATAAGTATTAGACAATGGATAAGTAAGTGTAATTCTATAAAATGATTATAGGGTGAGTACCAATTTACTTAAAAATAAAGGTACATTTTATTGGCGTTAACTTCTGAAGAGAAGTTTACGTTTTATTGGTGGAGGTGTTAGGATATATGGGGTTAATCATTGTTAGAATATATGGGGTTAACTTTAAATTCGTAGTTCAAGTTCAAGGGGGTAAATTAAGCCATATAAAATAGTTTCTACTTGGGAGGGGAGATACTGGTCCGGATGTGTGTAATTAGCAAACCCGTGTCTCTCTCAGTGCTGAGATAAGAGTGTTTATGTTTAATTGTTGGCACCAGGGAGGAAGGGCTAACCTTGTCAGCACACATTAATTTGCATACTGTTTTTCTTTGCTTGTTTTATATATTGCTGTAGTTAGAAATAAAATCAGTTTTTCACTTGGTCTCTTTGGTTGTCTGATGGTGTCAGATGGGTAGTGATCTTAGAACTTAACAGTATTATAGGATCCCCGTGACAGTCCTCTCCCCCCCCCCCCCCCCCCCCCCCCCCCCCCCCAAAGACATGTTCGTAAGTATTTCTTTTGAGCACAAAACATATTGCACATTTTCTTTTCTGTCAAAGAAGGAGATTGCACACAATCTGACAAAGAATAATAGTAATTGTCAAAACGTCAAAAAATAAAAGAACAAGTCGACAACTACTCCACAATTCAGTAGTAACAAAGGGCCTTTGTTCCAAGCAACTGGAGCGTAACGCGCCGGAAAAAATTTAGTGGCTAATTGGGGCTGCTTAGCACTATGCAGGTCAAGGGCAGATAAGTATGTTTCTAATAGAGGCTATACTACACTGTAACCTAGACACAAGCATGCATTTTTGTTTGGATATAGTGCGTGTACTGCACCTTGTAGGTCCGCCATCAATTCTTGTTTTGTGGTGAATATCGTTCCATGTGACGACATCTTCTCGCCCAGTCGTTGACGATCTGCCGATAGTGAAGACAAGTCTTCTTTCAAAGGCAACTCTCAACAGTTTACATATGGTTTTCCCTTCTCTGTTATCAGGGAGGAATGCCGTACGCCTTGTTCCATGGTAGGAACTTCCCGGTTTAGGATGTTCCTCCTGAAACCAAGAGATATAGTAAATACCGATTAATTTTTAATTGTCAAGGGCAGATCTAAGGGAGGGGACCAGGTGATCTATCACCCCACTAAAAAATTAAAGTGCCTGTTTAAAAAATAATTTGTTTACAATTTTCAATGAAATGTCCTTTCCAAAGAGTTGGTGCATATGTGCCCTTAAGTTGTTCCCCTCTGTAAAATATTTACTGGGTCTGCCCTTACATGTATGTATGGACTTTCAGGACTGGAGACAGATCTAGGATTTCCAATAGAGAAAGAAAACGAATATTTGTTTGATCACACCTCAACACGCTTTTTAAAACTTTGTACTGCAGTGTTGAAAAACGGAGCAGGAAGAAACCTGCTGCCGCAGCAAAGGATTTTAAGCATATGAGACTGGGGAGCTGGTGTTGGAGAAAATTCGAGAAAAAACAATTATGCTATTCACATAGCTTCTAGATTATGGTAGCCCCACTCCCATGGCTAGTGATATTCAGTGTTGGGCTAGTAAATAACTACTATTGCCATGCCAGATAGGGCTTCTAGATTATGGTAGCCCCACTCCCATGGCTAGTGATATTCAGTGTTGGGCTAGTAAATAACTACTATTGCCATGCCAGACAGGGCTTCTAGATTATGGTAGCCCCACTCCCATGGCTAGTGATATTCAGTGTTGGGCTAGTAAATAACTACTATTGCCATGCCAGATAGGGCTTCTAGATTATGGTAGCCCCACTCCCATGGCTAGTGATATTCAGTGTTGGGCTAGTAAATAACTACTATTGCCATGCCCGACGGCTAGTAAAAAACCCCAAAGAACTGCATTTAAAATGCTGCATTTATGTATGTTTTGTAAATATAACTTTCTTGCCCCATCCACCCACCTACCCAAATCACAGGGTTTTTAAGCTCTATCTCCCTCTTTGGGTGACATACATGTACCTGCATCTGACTGTACTTATTAAAGTAGGGCTACTGAATTTTTAATCATGGCTAGTCAATTTTTTAAATCACTGATCCCATGGCTAGTGGATTTTAATAAAATTCTAGAATCCCTGGCTATTTGGGCACAATGAGCTAGCTGCCCTGACACCTTTTTACCACGTACATGTAGTTCCATCATTCCACCAACAGTATTAGTTTAAATACGTTTAAGTTAAATACATTTGTAATGCTGTACATCATTTTTATTTTAAATTTAACTATCTCGAAAGTATATTGTTATCATCATCATCATAAGCATACGGGACAGAGGAGCTGGGAGGGGGGTTGTCAAATTCTCAAATTGGGGCAAAAAACAATAGTGCTAGCTATTCGAGCAAAATAAGCTGGCCTGAAACCTTTTCACCATCTATTTCCATCTTTCTAACCACAATTATATTATTTGTAATCCTTATAAAAATGTGTAGGGATTCATTTGCAACCCTACATTTTGTATACTTAATATGTATAAATGTTGTTATTCAGATTTGGGCAGGTTTGTTTAATTCTGGCAAAAATCAGCCTGCCCCACCAACCCCTACAAAAACAGGAGCCTGTATGCCTGTGTAGAAGCACTGATCAACAAAACTACTCACATGTAATTTACCCATCATGCACCACTGCAAATAATGTACCCAACCATATAGGCAGACAGCCGATGATTCCATTATGCCTATCCACATACACATTGGTTGCAAGCTGACCTTATTGTTGAGTTCATCCACTACCTCATGACTGGTACACCAAAGATTGTGGTATGTGCTGCCCTGTCTGTGGGAACATGCTTATAAAATATCCCTTGATGCTAGTGAAAAAAGTTGCATAAAGTCAAAATTGATCAAAAGTACTAGTATTTTTTCAGCTGATCCTACAACTTAAGGTACCAGTAGATTTTTTTTTAATTTCTGATGTGACAACTTCGTTAAAGTTTTTTGTCACTAAAATATCTCAATTTTGCTAAATTTTAAGATCGCTAATATTTTCAGAATCGTGTCGTGATTTACTAAGCACATTTCAGAATCTCTACATCAGTGGCGGATCCAGAAAATCCATTTGGGGGGGGGGGGGGGGGCAGTGACATGAGGCAGAATGCCAAGGGAACTTTGGGGGAGGTTTGGAGGGGGAATAAAAATTAATATATAAAATTATAACTGTTGCAGAATTTAGTGGGGGCCCCTGGTTCCCCCCCCCCCCCCCCCCCCCCCCCCCCACTCGAATCCGCCTCATAATTTTAAAACATTAATAAACACTAACTGCTAATCACTCTTCAACCGGCTAGAAATATGGCTAATTAAGATTTTGAATAAAAAAAGAAGTTCCCTGAACTATACTTACCGTCTGCATGCCATCATGAAACACATAGTCAATGATGATCATTCCACATGCTGGATATCCCGGCAGACTTGCAGAGTTGTGTGTTACAGTCATTGTCCCTTCTGGCTGTGTTCCCAGCACCACCCCATACACCATGTTACATGTGGGACACACCGGTTTGAACTTCTCAAAGCAATCAGTAATGCAGCTTCGACAGAAAACATGCCCACATTTATCCAACTTTTTAGGGTTTTTTATTTCTTCCATACAAATGACACACATTTCTTTTGTACTGTCTTCCGATGTTGCTTTTTGTTTTTCCTTGCCATCTTTCAGTCTGTTGCGGTTGTCATGGTAAAGTGTTTCTTTTGTCTTCTGGTCAGTATTATTCTTTCTTACAGATTCTTTATTTTCTTTGGGATGTGGTTTGGAATTGTGTTTGCCATCTTCTTTTGTTGTCGCCTCCGTGCATCCTGTACCACCATTTGGTGACTTTGAGTTATTTTCCTTAGCTTTGGCACCATCATTTTTCAAGTTAGAGTTAACTTCTTCCAGTCTTACATCACCCTTTTGTACTTTAGAGTTATTTCCATTGACAGCATTCTGTAAGTTAGACTTATTGTCCTTGGAATTTATCTGGAGTTTTGATCCTTTATGTGCAGTCTGATTAAGTGTACCAGAATAATTTTCGGCTTCTGAATAAACTATATCAGCATCATCATCATGGTCATCATTGGCTTTATCAATGCCATCATCATCATTGCCATCACCACCACGGCCATTCTGTTGATTAACATTGACAACATCATCATCATTGACATCACCACCATGACCATTCTGTTGATTAACATCAGCAACATCATCATCATTGCCATCACCACCACGACCACGACCATTCTGTTGATTAACATCAGCAACATCATTATCATTGCCATCACCACCATGACCATTCTGTTGATTAACATGATCATCAGCATCACCATGATATTCATCATCACGATCAGCACCCATTCTTTCCGTTTTGACTCCACCAACATCAGCAGCAGCTTCTTGCTTGTTTTGAACTTGCTTATTACGGTTCAGCTGAGAGTCTTTCGCACTTGTGGCAGTCCTCCGTCTTTCTCGTGCTGCATTATTTTTAACCATACCTTCATCAGTTCCACTATCATTTATTGCTTCAGATGCTTCAGATAGTTTACTACCATGATTATTTTTATCATTCACTGATGACTTTGTTACACTATCCAGTTCCAGTGATGATCTAGATGATAGATTATCATTCTTTGTATCATTCTTTGTTTTCAGTTTGTCACCTCCACTTTCACTTTCATGTCCTTTGTCTTGGGAATCTTCTGTCGTAGCAGGATCCCCTGCATTCACAGTTTTCGTTTTCTTACTGGATGTCGTTTCTGTTTCTTCATATTCATTAGAAGTCAGACTTGCAGGTCTCTTTCCCGATTTAGTTTTGGAATTCTTGTTGGCAGTTCCTTTACCTTGTTCACCAATTTCCTCACACTTGCTTTGGTGTGTGCTTGAATGCTGAGATTGTCCTCCAGGCGCTCTATGTGAATTTGCTGAATTATCAGTTCCATCTGCGTACCTGCTGGGATCATATTGATCCTCTTTACGTGGCTCAGTGTCCTTTCTGGCCTTGCCACCGTGAATATCATTTTCAGATTTCAGACTACCCACTCTTGCATCAGGTTGTGTTTTTGATTTTGCACCTCTTTCCTGACCTTCGTTTGCCCTATTTCCTACACCAGTTTTTGTCCCATTTCCTGCACCAGTTTTTGCCCCATTTCCTACACCAGTTTTTGCCCCATTTCCTACACCTGTATTTGTCCCACCTCCTGCACCAGTGTTTGCCCCATTTCCTGCACCTGGTTTTATCCCACCTCCTGCACCAGGTTTTGCCCCATTTCCTGCACCAGTTTTTGCCCCATTTCCTGCACCAGTTTTTGCCCCATTTCCTGCACCTTGTTTTGTCCCACCTCCTGCACCAGGTTTTTCCCCACTTGTGGAAGCAGGTTTTGCCCTGCCACCTGCATCAGGTTTTGCCCCACTTCTTGCACTAGATTTTGCCCCACTTCTTGCACCAGATTTTACCCCACCTCCTGCACCATAATTTGCCCCACCACCTGCATACAGGTTTTGCCCCACTTCTTGCACCAGATTTTGCCCCACCTCCTGCACCAGAATTTGCCCTATCACCTGCATCAGGTTTTGCCCCACTTCTTGCACCAGAATTTGCCCCACTTCCTGAGCCTGTTTTTTTTCCTGTAATAGTTGAAGCAGTACTGTTTTGCTGCTGAGATGACTTGCTGGTAAATTGGTCACAGTTACTTTGGAGGTAAGTAAAAGCCATTTGATCCAGAGTAACCAGATTAATTTCCTCAACAACGCATTTGGGGTGTTTAAAGAGATGCTCCACAGCTATCAATGCAGCTTCGTCTAATGGGGCTCTTGCTTTTCCTGTAAGGAAGGAAGGAAATGTTTTATTTAACGACGCACTCAACACATTTTATTTACGGTTATATGGAGTCAGACATATGGTTAAGGACCACACAGATATTGAGAGAGGAAAAGAAAGAAATGTTTTATTTAATGACATACTCAACACATGTTATTTACCAATCTAATTAAAATTAGCTCCACTATTACATGTGGATCTAAAGACAGCCAGTTGGAGCTCATGTCCACCAATCAAAACCTTACTTGCAGAATCCTGCCAGTGATTTAAAACTAACAACACTGCGTAGTCCCCAATGTCCAGGTAACATTTCGTCTGTAAATAATAATTTAAATATTGACCAATCACACTTCGCCTTTTATAACGTTATTTGGGAGCATACAAATTCTAAAAATATCAGGCGAGTCTATTTTAGTGGCTGCAGTACAGCGAACCATACCAATACGTACGGGGTGGGTTATCAGTCTTCAATTTTACATTAAAAATTATTTATTTATTTATAAAATTTAAAAAAACCTAAATCAGTCTTCATTTTTACATTACAAATTATTTATTTTATAAAATAAAACATGTTTTAAGGCATTCGTAATTCACACGAAACATGTCATATACCCTCAGGATAATTCGGAATGTTTTCAAATTATTTTTAAAGTAAGGTTTTGATTGGTGGACATGAGCACCAACTGGCTGTCTTTAGATCCACATGTAATAGTGGAGCTAATTTTAATTAGATTGGTTATTTACGGTTATATGGCATCGGACATATGGTTACGGACCACACAGATATTGAGAGAGGAAAAGAAAGAAATGTTTTATTTAACGACGTACTCAACACATGTTATTTACGGTTATATCGAGTCAGACATATGGTTAAGGACCAAACAGATACTGAGAGAGGAAACCCGCTATCTCCACTTCATGGGCTACTCTTTTTGATTAGCAGCAAGGGATCTTCTATATGCACCATCCCACAGACAGGATAACACATACCATGGCCATTGATATGCCAGTCGTGGTGCACTGGCTGGAGCAAGAAATAGCCCAATGGGCCCACTGACAGGGATCGATCCCAAACCAACCGTGCATCAAGCGGGTGCTTTACCACTGGGCTACATCCCACCACTTGTATATCAAAGACCATGGTATGTACTGTCTTGTCTGTGGCAAAGTGCTGCTTATGGAGAAAATGTAGCAGGTATCAATATTACCAAATGTTTGACATCCAATAGCCGATGATTAATAAATCAATGTGTTCTGGTGGTGTCGTTTCTATCTCTCCTCTAAATTTCCGTCTCATTTCGTCCCAATCTGGCAGCTTGTCCCATCTTTCACCACAGAGACCATTAGAGCACATTGATAAAGTTTATTAATCATCAGCTAGTGGATGTCAGTCATTTTGGTAATTTTTACATTTTTACTTTAGTAGCAAGGGATCTTTTATATGCACTTTTCCAGACAGGACAGCACATACCCCAACCTTTGATATACCAGTCGTGGTGCACTGGGTGGAACAAGATATTCCAATGTGCCCACTGATGGGAATCGATCCTAGACAGACAGCATACCAGGCGTGAGCTTCACCACTGGGCTACAAACCACACCCCCAGGCTCGTACGTAGGTGGGGGGGGGGGGGGTGCGAGGGGTGCATACGCACCCCCCATAGTCTCCCGAGGTCCGTCCGTGGATGTGTAAAACAAATAAAAATAGTCCGATGATGTGACAAATTTACTTTCCAGAATGCAGGAAAATGCACCTCCTGCATTCTAGATTTAATACAATTTCGGGAGACCTCCCCCGGATCCCCCTAGCAACTCGATTACGCACCCCCCACCCCACCCCATATAAATTTCTGCGTACGGGCCTGACCCCTGACATCAAGTTTAATAAATGAATGAAAAATAGTAGTGTTTTCCCTAGAAATTTGGCAAAGCATGGTAGACACAACACTTTGGGGGCATTTTCACCATTTTCAGGGCACTTTCTTTGCATTAAAGAGAAGAAATTTTTTTTTAATAAACGTAAATGTAATTAATGTTCTTGCTTTAATAAATGAATGGCAAAATATATAACATAGATATTTTTATTAATTAATTAATAAAAAATTGTAGTGTTTCATCAAGGCAATTTTAGAATTAATTATTGAAAACGGCTTGTTTTAAATCAGGGCAGCATGGCGCTGATTAAGGCAAGATGGTGCTAGACTATTGAGGCATGGTTCTGCACCATCCTAAAACAAGCTAGGGACAACACTAAATAGGTTATGCAAAATTAACAACAGAAACTGTCACTGTTGAGATATAAATAGCCATGAGTCAGGAGCATCAAAATTACTGCCATATCGCAAACAGTATAAACTCTTCAATGACAGCAAAATAAAATATATCTGGTGTAGGGCTACGACTAGTCCAAAATATCGGACTTGAGTACCCGAGGGTCAAACTCGACCCGGACCCAAGTACCCGACACTAGATAATAATGAGACTAAGCAATAAAGTAAAATAGCATTATGGATCTTAATTCCAGCGCTGAACATAGATGCCAAATCATGTCATTGATACACTGGCCCATATTATATTGCATTCCACACTGTGACATTCTGTTTTTCTTTTCCCGCCATGTCTCATAGCTCTATAATGTAATCAGCAACAAGCTGCAAGCATAATATGGCAGAATGACGTACAAAATATAATTAAATGAGAGTGCTCTTCTTTGCACAGATACTCGAGTCCTGTGAACACTCAAGTCTTGCTAGACTCGGCGGCCAGTGCCCAAATACTCGAGTACTCGTGGAGACCCTAATCTGGTGTACATTATCTGCCAGTATTTAACAGTTGTACATTTGAAATATGTCCACATCCAACAAAATAACCTTTTATCACATAATTCTTAACAACAACAGTCACCTTTTAAAAAATTGCCTTTTGTTTTTAAATTGCTGTGGGTGAGAAATTCTTAAGTTCTATCTCTGAATTACCTGAGCCAAGCAAAGGCATCGTGATCTCTCTCAGCTTCAACCTTTCTGCCACCGCAATTATGTTGTCATAGAGCTTTCCCATAATGGTCTTCCAATTCGACTTCCCATACTTGGGTACAATAGCATGCAGCACGTACTGGAAATTTAACTTCTTCCAATCGACATGTTGGTCATAAATACTTCCTTCTTTCAAGGATTTATGTTTATTTTTGACAATGATATCTTTTCTCTTTTTTTCATATTCCGAACCCCCGAGTTTCAATAGCAGCTGTGAGACCTTGCTTTTCCCGTTCATATCCTCCCCTTCCCCAGTCACTATGGCATCTCCTTCCAGGTCGGTTATATCGCACAAACATACAGTCACTTTCAGACCACTCGGTGTCTTCATGGTCTCTTTCAATTCCCGTCGAGAATGAGATCTTCTTGAGTGGTTTCTTCTCAGTGGGTTTCCTGTAGCCATGGCAACTAAAAGACAAAAAAAACCTAAACAACATAATTACTATAGTTTGTGAAAAATCTTTATGTCACATTACAGTGCATCAGATCATGGTAGCCTCACTCCCATGGCTAGTGATATTCAGTGTTGGGCTAGTAAATAATTACTATAACTAGCCCGACGGCTAGTGGGATTAATTCAATTAGTAAAATTGTATTTATTTAAAGTAGGGCTAGTGAATATTTAACCATCTCCCTCTTTGGCTAGATTACAAAAAGAGTAAAATTTTTTTAAATCGCCGCCACTAGAGCACATTTTTTAAATTATCGGCTATTGATCCCATGGCTAGTACATTTTTAAAATCACTGATCCGCTGGCTAGTACATTTTTAAAATCACTGATCTTTTATGGCTAGTAGGATAGTTTAAACAGCCTTTCTTGAAACCAGTTATGGATCACTGGTCAGTGAGTGGTTGAAAAGTACCCGATAGCCTTGCGGCATAGCTGATTAATTCTATTAGTAAAATTGTATTTATTTAAAGTAGGGCTAGTGAATATTTAACCATGGCTAGTACATTTTTAAAATCACTGATCCCATGGCTAGTGGATTTTTAAAATCACTGATCCCATGGCTAGTACATTTTTAAAATCACTGATCCCATGGCTAGTACATTTTTAAAATCACTGATCCCATGGCTAGTACATTTTTAAAATCACTGATCCCATGGCTAGTACATTTTTAAAATCACTGATCCCATGGCTAGTACATTTTTAAAATCACTGATCCCATGGCTAGTGGATGTTTATAAAATTCTAGAAGCCCTGGTGCACTGGAGTTTGAAAAGTGCGATATTTTACATTTGGGATATGTCAGATTTAGTAAACCTTTCTATTCAACTTTCACTTGGGAAATACCAAATACAGGGGCAGATTATGGGGAGTTTCAGTGCACTGGAGTTTGAAAAGTGGGATATTTTACATTTGGGATATATCAGATTTAGTAAACCTTTCTATTCAACTTTCACTTGGGAAATACCAAATACAGGGGCAGATTATGGGGAGTTTCAGTGCACTGGAGTTTGAAAAGTGCGATATTTTACATTTGGGATATGTCAGATTTAGTAAACCTTTCTATTCAACTTTCACTTGGGAAATACCAAATACAGGGGCAGATTATGGGGAGTTTCAGTGCACTGGAGATTGAAAAGTGCGATATTTTACATTTGGGATATGTCAGATTTAGTAAACCTTTCTATTCAACTTTCACTTGGGAAATACCAAATACAGGGGCAGATTATGGGGAGTTTCAGTGCACTGGAGTTTGAAAAGTGCGATATTTTACATTTGGGATATGTCAGATTTAGTAAACCTTTCTATTCAACTTTCACTTGGGAAATACCAAATACAGGGGCAGATTATGGGGAGTTTCAGTGCACTGGAGTTTGAAAAGTGGGATATTTTACATTTGGGATATATCAGATTTAGTAAACCTTTCTATTCAACTTTCACTTGGGAAATACCAAATACAGGGGCAGATTATGGGGAGTTTCAGTGCACTGGAGTTTGAAAAGTGGGATATTTTACATTTGGGATATATCAGATTTAGTAAACCTTTCTATTCAACTTTCACTTGGGAAATACCAAATACAGGGGCAGATTATGGGGGGGTTTCACCACAACGACTGAAAAAGTGCCTACCTTTTACAGAGTGGGATATATAGAAAAAACCCTATTCAACCCCACCACAGGGGCAGGTTTGTGAAATCACTAAATTGATGTGTAACATGTGTGCACCCTCATCAATCACCCTCATTCATAGTGTTACTGGAAACATGCAGACTCAGTATGATTGAAAAAAGCCTGCCTACAAACCCCTAACCCCTAGTAATTTGTTACATGAAACATGATTGTTTCAAATTATAAACATTTACATGCAATCCCCCCCCCCCTTACCTAAAGCATAATCCGCGCCTGAACTATGTGTGTAACGTCATGCAATCACTAAGACTGTATTATGTAATTTGTGTGTAACGTCATGCAATCACTAAGACTGTATTATGTAATACGTGTGTAACGTCATGCAATCACTAAGACTGTATTATGTAATACGTGTGCAACGTCATGCAATCACTAAGACTGTATTATGTAATACGTGTGCAACGTCATGCAATCACTAAGACTGTATTATGTAATACGTGTGCAACGTCATGCAATCACTAAGACTGTATTATGTAATACGTGTGCAACGTCATGCAATCACTAAGACTGTATTATGTAATATGTGTGCAACGTCATGCAATCACTAAGACTGTATTATGTAATATGTGTGCAACGTCATGCAATCACTAAGACTGTATTATGTAATATGTGTGCAACGTCATGCAATCACTAAGACTGTATTATGTAATTTGTGTGCAACGTCATGCAATCACTAAGACTGTATTATGTAATATGTGTGTAACGTCATGCAATCACTAAGACTGTATTAGAGTTAGCTACATGTAGGTCATCCATCGAACACAATAAATGGCATTGCTTTACTAAATATATATCTAGTGAAAGTTGAGCAGAATGTGTATTTACTGCTGCAGTAAATACACAGTATACAAAAAGTACCTATTTATAACATACATTGCCAAAATCTGAGTACAGTAGTAGCAAGTGATCTTTTCTATGTGTAACAGATAAAAATCAACCTCCACTGAGGGGATTCGAACCACAGACTCTCAGTATGAGAGTCCAGCACTCTACCAACTGAGCTTATTGGGAAATTCCCACTAGCTACTGCCAGTAGGAGCATTTTATACCAACACTATTACATATGCGCCATCCCACAGACAGGATAACACACACCACGGCCTCTGATATACCAGTCGTGGTGCACTGGCTAAAAAAAGAAAGAGCATATAATGGGCCCACCGACGGGGAGCAATCCTAAACCGACTGCACATCAAGCGAACTCTTTACCACTGACCTACATCCCACCCGCCAATGTAACGGTATTTAATGTCAAACATACATGTATCATTTGTTTTGGTATTAGAGGCAGTCATTCTGTTTTCACTACAGTTATCTCTGACAGCAGAGAGCGATCACAATCATCCAAATGTCTGTCTAGCTCTCGAACAGCAGAGTATTCGGGCTAACCGTTGGGGTAGGCAGCCAATCCATGTTTTTGCTATACAGTTATCTCTGACAACAGATAGTGAACATAAACGTCTAAATGTCCGTCTAGCTTTTGAAACAGCAGAGTATTCGGGCTAACCGTGTGGTAGGCAGCCAATACGTGTTTTCACTATACAGGTATCTCTGACAACAGATAGTGAACATAAACATGTAAATGTCCGTCTAGCATTCAAACAGCAGAGTACTCGGGCAAATGTCTAAGACACAGTGAAACATCTTCCTTTGCGATACTCTTAATTAGGGACCGGCCTCGGTGGCGTCGTGGCAGGCCATCGGTCTACAGGTTGGTAGGTACTGGGTTCGGATCCCAGTCGAGGCATGAGATTTTTAATCCAGATACCGACTCCAAACCCTGAGTGAGTGCTCTGCAAGGCTCAATGGGTAGGTGTAAACCACTTGCACCGACCAGTGATCCATAACTGGTTCAACAAAGGTCATGGTTTGTGCTATCCTGCCTGTGGGAAGCGCAAATAAAAGATCCCTTGCTGCTAATCGGAAGAGTAGCCCATGTAGTGGCGACAGCGGGTTTCCTCTCCAAATCTGTGTGGTCCTTAACCATATGTCTGACGCCATATAACCGTAAATAAAATGTGTTGAGTGCGTCGTTAAATAAAACATTTCTTTCTTTCTTTCTTTCTTAATTAGGCCACATTAAAAATAAATTATAATAATTTGGTGAGCATCAACACTTACTCATCCACAAGATAAAACGTTTTGGCCCGTTCTTTATTATTGTTATGTCTATCTTGGTGATCGATCCCAGTCAGAGGGCCCATTGGGTTCTTTCTTATTCCAGCCAATGCACCACGACTGGCCAGGAATGTGCTATCCTGCTAATGATAAGATGTAGGCCTAGCGGGTTTCCTTTCAAAGACTATAAGTCAAAATTACCACATGTTTGACATCCAATAGCCGATGATTAAAACATCAATGTGCTCTAGTGGTGTCGCTAAAAACAAAAATAATAATTTTTCCTGTGGTGAAGTTCTTACCTTGTAGGCCCATATATACAATAACCTCTCTCACACACTACACCACGCCCACATTTTGGTTGGGGGAAAAAAGAAAGGACGGTCACCAAATAATCAGTTTTTATTTCATATTTGGTCTTATGTCGAAACAAGTCAATTGCCTGTCTTACCAGTCTTGTGTTACGATTTTACTTACAGAGGTTTTCTGTTATACTCAGCACGGTATAGTTGTGAAAAATATAGCCTTTAGCTACAAAAATACCACAGAACGTCTATCGGCTACATCGGCTGCATTTTCACGAAACATTTTATGAAAAACATTAAACAGATAACAATTTTGAAAACGAAACTAAGAATTTATCAACAACACGGAAATAGGTCTAGTCACGTGATGGAATTAGTCGTTCATTCGTATTATCCTCCAATAGGTTGGAGCACCCAGTAGTTTACTGGTATTACATAAACGCATGCACAAAGAAAGTGTAACAGAAACAAAAGTCATGGGGGTGGGGTGGGGAGGGGGTACAGGCTGGGTTTTTTGCCCGAATTAAACAAAAATGCCAGAATCTGGATAACATTTAATCGTATTAGCATTAGTGCTAAACATCTATATAGGGTTGCAAAGAATCACTACGTATATTTTTTATATAGATTAGAACTAATTTTGAGAGTAAAAGGAAGGAAATGTTTTACTTAACGACGCACTCAATGTTCACATTTTATTTACGGTTATATGGCGTCGGACATATGGTTAAGGACCACACAGATATTGAGAGAGGAAATCCGCTGTCGCCACTTCATGGGCTACTCTTTTCGATTAGTAGCAAGGTATCTTTTATATGCACCATCCCACAGACAGGATAACACATACCACGGCCTTTGATATACCAGTTGCGGTGCACAGGCTGGAGCGAGAAATAGCCCAATGGGCCCATCGACAGGGATCGATAGGGCCTACCAGTTTGAGAGTAGAATGATGAAAATACATGGTAAAACAGTCCGCAGTTTCCCCGAATATTTAAATAATTTTGTGCCCGAATTTGAGTTTTTGCCCCAAAACTAGTGGGGCAGTCCCCTCATATGAAGCTAAAGTTAAAGTGTGTTTTGTTTAACGACACCACTAGAGCACATTGATGTATATTAATCATCGGCTATTGGATGTCAATCATTCAGTATTATTGACATAGCCAGAGAGGATTTTTCCATTAGGCCCTAGCAGCAAGGGATCTTTTATATATAGTTTCTCCCACAGACAGGATAGCACATACCACGACCTTTGACCAATTATTCCCGGAGTTGTGGGCCAGGGGCAGTTAATTTACTGTTACGGGTCCTAAAATTCTGTATTTTTTGTCTTATGAACACGTACACCTAGACCCTACGTCGGATCCAAATGTAACAGAAAAATGAACCTCTACTGAGGGGATTCAAACCTGTTTGTTGTGGTTGTTGTTATTGTTGTTTTGTTGTTGTTGTTGTTGTTGTTTTTGTATGTGTGTGGGTTTCATTATTATTTTTTTATATATTATTTTTGTTGTTGTTGTTGTTGTTGTTTTGGGGGGGGTTTGTGGGGTTTTTTTTGTTGTTGTTTTTTTTGTGTTGTTGTTTTTTTTCGGGGTGGGGGGGGGGGAGAGTAATTTGACAGATGTTGGAGTTGGACCTGCTGCCCTCAATAAGCATATAGCGTATGGGAAGCCAGTAGACAACAACATTAAACGTACGAGATGGGTGAAAAATAGGAGCCTGTACACCTATGTCATTGCCAGTAAGTGTTAACACATCAATAAATAATGGGCCGATCCTATCCCGTATTAGATTACAGGCGCGGATTTAGTAGGGGGCCCGCCCCCCCCCTATTTTTGGGGTCAAGTTATTATTTTTGTTTAACTATAGCATACACTAAGAGTGGAATTACACAAAAATGCACTTATTTCCCAATTTTGAAGATAACACAAACAGTATGACAATACCAAAAACATACGTTAATATAGCTATTTTGTTACTCAGATGCGAGGAAATCGCGTTTCAGACCACTTAAATTTCAATTTTTCGCGGGGGAGCATGCCCTCGGCCCCCCCCCCCCCTATTATCCGCGCCTGGATTAGACATCGATTTTGAGTAAACTTATAAATAAAACAATATAAATAGTTTATTTAATATCGTTTAATGCACAAAATAAGTAAGTTAAAAATAAAAATATACCTGACAATATTTTCTTCTACAAACTGGTTACCTTCTAGGTGAACAAAGATGTACTGATTGTGGAAACTTGTAAAACAACAAAATAGTAAACCTTTTTTGTGTAAGAACTGATGTTCAGTTACAATGACATGGAAAACAGTATGCCATCAGTCCGTGCACTTAAACACAAATATCTACGTTTTCTATGAAATATGAGAACACGTGAAGATGATGGCTTGTAACAGATACCACAACAATGAAATATCATAACAGATCCACTGTGAAATACAGCTATTGATAACACGAATACTAGTAACTTACGAAATGGGCAAATCCACTAAATAAAAGTTGTCTGTCGGCCGTCAGAGACAGATGAGATGCAAAAAGCCAACTCGGCAACTTTAGTTCGCATTTGGCCATTTGAAAAAAGAAAGAAATGTTTTATTTAACGACGCACTCAACACATTTTATTTACGGTTATATGGCGTCAGACATATGGTTAAGGACCACACAGATTTTGAGAGGAAACCCGCTGTCGCCACTATATGGGCTACTCTTCCGATCAGCAGCAAGGGATCTTTTATTTGCGCTTCCAACAGGCAGGATAGCACAAACCATGGCCTTTGTTGAACCAGTTATGGATCACTGGTCGATGCAAGTGGTTTACACCTACCCATTGAGCCTTGCGGAGCACTCACTCAGGGTTTCGAGTCGGTATCTAGATTAAAAATCCCATGCCTCGACTGGGATCCGAAACCAGTACCTACCAACCTGTAGACCGATGGCCTACCACGACGCCACCGAGGCCGGTCTTCGCCATTTGAAAAACGGCAGCTTAAACCTAGACTTTCATTATACCAACATGCATTTCCATTTTGAGAAAATTAATTACTGGTCGCATGAGGTTGGCTACCAGCGTGGGGTGGCTGGGGTAGAGGGTATAAAATATAGGGATCTGTTATTAGCAAACCGCCCATGCAAAACGTGAAATGGCCATGATGCTACACGCACACACGCACACACACACACGTGTGCAAACGAATACGCACGTACATAAACACACATATACATATATGTATTTACATAGTCTACACACAAACGAATACGCACGCACAAAGACACACAATATACTCATCAAATTCTGGCCCTGTAAACTATTACTTAGCTATGATACACAATACATATATACATATATACGAGGCGCCCCCGTCCTTTCTTCTAAACCCCCCCCCCCCTCCCCCCTCCTCCCACATACCAGTACTGGAGACTATCAAATTCGGGCAGGCAAAAACGATAAATAAACATGGGTATATTGGGCCAATATTGGCAGTGTGCCGTACTGTATCGGCACTGCCGGCCCGATACACAGGGTATTGTGCCAATACCGGGCCAATACATACATGCCGATACAAAATACTGTAACAAGTTAAAGATCCGTGTACTGGCAAAACAGTACTGGCCCAATATTAAAATAACGACCCCATTTTTTTTCGCAAGGTGGTGCCTCAACTCGACCCGTTTACAGTACACATTTTATTTTATTTACTACAATAAAAAAAAGTGTTCATTATATTTTAAATTACAAATGTAATTTATTAAATTGGATTCATGGTTTACGGTACGAACGGGTTACACTAACATTTAAAAATAACATCCTCTTCTATATTTACTGCGGCGCGCTGTTTTCTCGACATTGCAACTTTTTTGGCGGCGATTTATAGATTTCTTCAGTCACTGGTAATTACCATATACAGCTCATTATTGATTTACTTGTAAACCAGATATATGTTTTAAAGCAACTTTAATCGTTTACTTCCACTTTTCCACCTGTAAATTAACTTAAATTGCCCAACTATAACAACATTTGAGTTTACTTGCTAGCGAGCGCATGTCATTGAACACGTCACTATTACGTGTGCATTTGCCAATGCTGGGCCAATAGTACAATAGATTGAATAGTGGGAATACTTTTTACTTTTGTGTGATAAGTGGAAAGGATCGGTAATCCAATTAATTCCAACCACATATATTCTACTTATTTCTAATATATACCAGTCAGCAATCAATTATTGGTAATTGGAAAACTAATACCCGTTGATTAATGTACTTTGTTATAATATAAATATCAAATTTTAATATTTATTTGCCTGGTTATAATTAATTGAGACCACACAGCAATGCAAAAATTGGCATCAAAATCGTTACTCGTCTTGCACAATTTCTGCCTTCCGATAATTGTTTGCTAAAACAGTGTCCACTTGGCATTATATATTATTCATCCTTTATCAGTGACAATTTGAACCAGATAAATTACTGTCTGACTCCATGAGTTTGCCAAATTAGCCTGTATTAATACCAGGTATATTTAATAATTTTAACTGAATAGTAGCTATATGGGATATTCATAGATTTTTAGTGTTAGACACATTGTCTACAGGTTTTATTTGATGTATGGTTAGTTTCAAGTGAATATAATATCACCAAAACAATAC
The DNA here is from genome assembly GCF_016097555.1 of Gigantopelta aegis. NCBI lineage: Eukaryota > Metazoa > Mollusca > Gastropoda > Neomphalida > Peltospiridae > Gigantopelta > Gigantopelta aegis. The sequence continues at coordinate 11,647,496 of NC_054705.1, forward strand.
TAAAGCTAGTATGTCTTACTGGACAAAACGAAGGAAAATTAATGCTAAAGTAGAGGCACATCTACATGATATTACCATAGAAACAGATGAAAGTGATGAAGAAATAGATATTAACATTTTGAATAATGTTGAACCTGCTGTGTCAGTTAGGGTGCCTTGTGGTGGAATTATAGATACACATTTTCAAATTGATGGAGAAAGTGATGTAGAATCTGAGTTTAATGCACCACAAGATGCATTTACTGACAGTGAACATGAACAACTATCAGATCAGTCAGATCAACATTCGGACAGTAATGATGATTATATTGATATAGGTGGACCCATTGATGACGAACTTCCAGTTCTCTTAGCGAAATGGTCCGTTGAAAATCAAATATCCCATAATTCTTTAAGAGCATTGTTAGGTATTTTGGCCAAATTTCACCCTGATTTACCAAAAGATCCGAGGACATTATTGTCTACTGGCAAAGTTGAGGGCATTAAAGAAATTGCTGGTGGTTCCTATTATCATTTTGGTGTGGCTTCTGGTGTTTTGTCTCAGCTATCGCATGATAGAATGTTGCAGACTCTTGATACTTTGTCTCTCCAAATAAATATTGATGGCCTTCCACTTTTTAAGAGTACAAATGCTCAGTTTTGGCCAATTTTAGGTTTACTCAGACTCATCTTCAGCTAAGCCTTTTGTCATTGGGATATTTTCGGGAAATGAAAAGCCACGTGATATCAGCAAAGTGGACTTGTGTACAACAACCAGGTTTACAATATTTTAATATCTGCCTTTATTTGCGATGCCTTTATAAAAAATATCAAAGGTCACAGTGGGTATTCATCATGTGAAAAGTGTACACAAAGGGGTGTATACGACAGCAAAATGACATTTCCTGAAACAAATGCCCCACTTCGGACTGATGTTTCATTTGATGAGATGCAGGATGAACACCATCATAAAGGACAAAGTCCATTGGCAAGATTGGCAATTGGTATGGTAACTCAATTTCCTCTTGATTATATGCACCTGGTATGCCTGGGTGTAATGAAACGCCTTCTATCTCTTTGGATGAAGGGGCCTTTGCACGTACGGCTTGGTGGCAGAAGTAAGTGGGTCATGTCTGAATATTTACTATCTGTTCGACAACACATACCAAAAGAATTTGCTAGGAAATCCAGATCTCTTTCTGAAGTTGACAGGTGGAAAGCCACTGAATTTCGTTTGTTCCTCCTGTATACAGGCCCTGTTGTATTATGTGGCAATGTTCCGGAGGCAATCTACAATAACTTTCTACTGCTGTCAGTGAGCATTCATTTGTTGATAAACCCTTGCTTATATACTCAATATTGTGATTATGCTCAGACACTTATGATAAATTTTGTCCGGCACTATTCTCAGCTGTATGGAACAAATATGCTTGTTTGCAATGTTCACAATTTGATACATCTCAAAGAGGATGTGAAAATCTATGGGCCTTTACACACGTTTTCTGCTTTTCCATTTAGAAAACTTTCTTGGTGAATTAAAGCAATTAGTCAGAAAACGAAATTGCATGTTGCAACAAGTGATTCTCAGGATTTCTCAGAAATCAAAACTAGTTAAACTGTCCCAACACCAAGAATGTGTCAAAAACTAACACATGCAACAACCCGCGGGTCCCCTTCCGAAAGGGAATGAATATCTTCCCTGTTCTCAGTACAAGCAAGTAGTACTAAAGGACATGACAATTACAATCAGAACAGGCAACAATTGTGTGAAAATAAGTGATAAGATAGGCATTGTCAAAAATATCTTGAAGTGTCAACAAGGCATTTTTATCATGTATAACATATTCCGCTCTGACAAAGCATTTTATTTATATCCTTTGGATTCAAGATACCTTGACATACACAAAGTTTCGAATATTAGTGAGAACTTGCTGATAGCTAACATTAGTGAAATCCAAACGAAATATGTTTTGCTGCCATGTCAGAATACATATGTGGCATTACCTCTGCTACATGCTTAAGTCACATATATGGCACATACAGGCCTGGACCCTGTAATACAATACATCTATAGTATATATAACTATCTATCCACATTTGTTTATATGAGCATAAATGTATTTATTAATCATGAGTGTTGACAGGGTTTCTGCCAGAGGGTAAAACGGGTATGGCACCATACCCAACTTTTTTTGCCGATTTTTTATTTTGAGTTACGCCAGTTAAGAGAAAAGTTGCCACCCTAATAGTTACTGATCGGAAACACAAACTTAGAAAGTAAAACACAACTTTACTTGACAAATACAAAAGGAGAAGGAAGAGTGAAAAACAAGGGCGATTACTTTCACCCAATACACCTAGGGAGATAACTCCAACCAAGGTTGCCAACATAATATCTGGCGTAACCACTTTTTTTCTTCTTTTTGTTTTTGTACTGTTAATGTTAAGGTTAGAACTTACTGTCTGTAAGTATAATAAATGTATGGTTACTATTAAAACAAAACACAAAATCGTCAAAATCGACGCGGTAGATGTTCTTGTCATTGGGGTCTAGAATAAAACATGGTAAACGATAGTTAAATGCAGATTCATGACACTGACACAGTATATTTCTATGTCGTGGCTAGAACAAAAACATGGTGAATGTTAGTTCAACACAAAATACTTAAATCGACCTGGTAGATTTATTCGTCGTCGTGGTCTGGAGGGGAGTAGCGAGTCCTCCGTTGTTGTGTCCAGGATGTTGTCCAGTGATTGTGAAGATATGTCTGGTAGAGGCGAACACGACGCTAAAGTAGCGATGCGGTGAGGACTAGCCTGAATACAGCCTTGTTGCCAATTCCATCCTAAGATTGTGGTTGATTGTGGAGTGATTATTGTTTTGTGTGCTGACAGTCTTAAGTTGTTGTGTCGAAGGGCTGTCAACAACCGACGCCAAGTGTTGATTAATTCTTCAGGGGTATTTCCGCCACAATACAAGTCATAAACGAGTTTAGTGACAACCCCTTCCGTCAATAAATCTCCCAGAACTCTACACATAAGTTCCTCTAGTGCAGTTTCTGAACCTGGCATACCCATTGCCGATCGGGTGTATACACGGATACCGCGAAACGGAGTACCGACGCCACAATACTTCATGGAATTCTTGTCAAGTGGTATTTGATAGAAAGCGCTGGACAGATCAGTGGTAATAATATATTTCCATTGACCGATTTGTCTCAATGTTGAATCTACATCGGGTAACAGGGACGGCTGAGGTTTGGTGTAACGACCAACATCACCGAATGATGTGACCAGGCGATGGCCGCCTGATGGCTTTCTGACAGGGAAGGAAGGGTTAACGTACTCAACCTTGATACCTGCATCTTCAGGACGTTTGAAAACTCCCTTGTCCTCGAGGTCGTCGAACATCTGTTGAAGTTCTCCGAGTTGCTTTCTGGAGTACTGGGGTACTCTTCCCTTCCTCTGAGGAGGTTGTACTGGACCCATGTTAACTACTGCTTGGAATGGACCACTGGCACCATTATAGCATTCTATGGAAGGGTCAAATACATCATCATATTCCTGAACTAGAGCACTGAATTCCTTTCTGATTTCTGGAGAGAGAATACGGTGAGGGTCTATTTGAATTTGGTCTGAGAACTTTTCATATGACTGTGATTTGATATTTGTTCTGGGGAGATGTGGTTTGTCACTGACATTGTCAACTTCTGGGGTGAATACTGGTCGAATCTGGCAAAAATGTTCATTTTTCCTCAGGAGTTGTGGACTGTCGGTTGTGTTTGGTATGCGAATTCTCCCCGAAACACTTTGGAGCAGACTGTGTGGAGGCCATGTTTTGGCTTGTGTAGCATGAATATTATCGGTTCGTGGTTCTACAGCATATAAATCATCTTGAAGTGCATAGTCATCAGGCACTGGTATTTCAACATAGTCACCGGGCCACACTGTGGTAGTAGTGGGTAGTGCTCTGAGTACACAAGCTCGGCGAATGGTGTGTTGATCCTTTGTTTCGGATGTAGAGCCATAGTGAACAAGTGTACCATCTTTAAGACTTATCTGACGCCTTGCAGGTCGAATGCCGATGTCGTTACTTTCCATAAAATGGTGTCCCAGCAAGTATGTCTACGTCTAGTTGTTCCCACGATCAAGCCTTCAAATGGAATTCCTTATCTCCCCGAGAGAAAGTGGCAGTATGTTTCTCCAATCACATGCAAGGGAGATGAGCCCATCTGCTTGATGAGCTGATTGTGATGTTTTCTTGATGTGAAATCCCAATGCTTGTGCAGTTGATAACCTGACCATGTTTCCAGTGGCGCCGTGGTCAAGAGTTACTCGAACATTGTTTATGTTTGTAAAACACATTTTATGTAGGTGTGACCGTCTGATCTGTACTCTCAGTGTAGAAGCACTAGAAGACTGGTGAGATTCAGATGGCGATTCATTTTGTTCGTAGTCATCAGTGTCTGCAGAGTCCTGGTTGTCAGCTATGTTGATTATTTGTCGAGCTTTTTAGAAGGAATTTGCTATCACTTTCAGGAAGGTGGTTTTTGCACCGGCTCAGGAAATGATCATAGAGGAACGGTCTGCTGCTTTGCATATGGGGCATACTTTGGATGGCATCCGAGAGGTAAAATGCTTAGCCTGTTGGTGTCTGGGTATTTGTTGCGACCCGCCATGCTGAAAAGAGCGCATGACCTTTGCATCTTCAGATGTGCGTAATTCATCGATTAATGATGGGCAAAGCTTGTGATATTTCTGGCTTAATTGATGCTAAAGTTCTTGATCTAAGTTCTGTGCCATACCTTTGTTTGATAAGTCTAGGTAGGTCTTTATTGATAAGTCTCAGCCACTGAAGAACAATGAAGTTTTCTCAAGAGATGGAGACATTTCCTCATCTTCAGCAATCTGGTCACCATGGTGACTGATGCCACTGTCATGTGTGAGTAGATTGTCTTCTACAAATGCAGTTAGGCGCTGAAAGAGATCTTCCGGTCTTTCCTCTGGCTGTAGTTGAATTTCATCAAAATCCAGAAAATGACCCCCGGTGGATTGGAAGCCAAAATGTAGGCGTATTGACTGCCATATGCAAGGCAGAGTATGTGGATGTTTTGATTATGGTGGTTGCGAGATATGATGGGGCAATAATTTGCAATTTGTCCCAACATCAAGTCTAAGTAGTTGCTTTTTTGTTGAGCTGTAAGACGTTGTCTTGCTGGGATATGTTCACCATCGTCAGCGAAACCTCTTGTGGGTTCTGCACGGGACTTCTTATCCCACGTATATCCATCGGCCAGGAAACGGCTGAAGTTGGGATCGAGTGACAACGTGTACACTATATTTTGACGCCAGTTTTCGAATGAATTTACTGTTTCTACTTTTGTTAGAGACCACTGTTTTGGAGCGCGGTGTGTCTGTGCCATGGTGTGTTGGTGTTGTAGAACTATGATGAAAGAATGTGTGTTACAGGCAAGCTAAACGTCGAACCGATCAGCTACGTGACGTAGTAAAACTATACAGGACAGCTTACGAGAAAGTCTGCTTGTGTTCAGACGCGTGGTTTCGATACCTGCTGCCACCACGCCAGTTAAGAGAAAAGTTGCCACCCTAATAGTTACTGATCGGAAACACAAACTTAGAAAGTAAAACACAACTTTACTCGACAAATACAAAAGGAGAAGGAAGAGTGAAAAACAAGGGCGATTACTTTCACCCAATACACCTAGGGAGATAACTCCAACCAAGGTTGCCAACATAATATCTGGCGTTAGTCTTTTGACAAAATTAATTATTATTATCATTAATGTGTGATTTTCTTAACCCTAACCCTAAACTCAACCAAATTTCTTTCTAGGGGAGCCCCCTCTCCCCCCCCCCCCCCCCCCCCCCCCCCCCCCCCCCCCCCTATACCCTCAGTTGACTGTGGATGCATTCAAATGTGTCTTTTAAAAGCATATACAGTGAAATCCCTCTAAACCGGACACCCAAGCGACCAAATAAAACATCTGGTCTTCAGAGGTATTCGGTTTTCGGGGATTCGTATTGATGCAAAAACATTTGTTGTATTGTGTTCGTTATTTAAAACAGGAAAAGTGATACCGTATTTACTTTACATAAAGTGATCTGTCCACTAAATTTAATTCAGTTTCAAAATTAAATGAAAATAA